>NC_041331.1:19648539-19948539 GCF_004354835.1 Perca flavescens | reverse complement strand
AGGCATGAGTAATTTAGCAATTTGATGTCCTTTATTCAAAATTCAGCTAGACAATTAAGAAAATTGAGAACTTTAATGACACCTGACTGACTCATTTTGTTTATATAATTTATTTTTAAAAACTTCTTTGTTAAAGATAGTTAACATCACAACTGTAAGACTCTTAGGACACATCAATGTATCATGTCAATTTTCATTAAATTAGAAAAGAAGTTAAAAGGGTTGTTTTAATTTGCTGGTCCTAAATAATGTGAAATTCATGTTTTCCCCTCAGTAAATCCTGAACAGTTTTAGGAAGAGATGCATTAAAAAGTATCTAAAACTATAAAGGATTTGGTTAGTTTTTATACATTTTATTACAACTTGTGAGGTCCGCATCCAACCACCAAAAAAAATGCATAAAGGCCAAACTTAACCAAATTACAGATTGAGTACTTCATGTGCTTTCATGCTCAATTCATAATTTTTATGAGCATATGCATATCCTTTGTTTCGACTTTTAATATGCTAAATGGATGCCCGACTACTCCAATCATTCTTTCGTAAGTATAACCAGTACTGCTATTAAATGTGGACTACTGGTTTCAAACTGCATTCAATCTTAAATGTCTGTCTGGCGCTCATTGCAGACTGCTGCTCAGCTTTAGGTTACAAGATCAGAACATGCAGCATGTAAATTCAGTTTAGAAAGGATTCGTTTAATGTGGTGACATGGTGGTCAATACACCTCTTAACTAAAAACATACTGGTAAATTGTGTAACCAGGTTTCCAAAAGTGTGGAGAATCAGGTTATTGGCCATTTTATTGACAAAAACACCCTTCGCCATCACAATCCATTTAGTTTAAACCAGTGTTCCATAAGGTGGTATTACAAAGTACCAATACTATGATTTCAAACCTTTTCAAAAGCATCCACTTCATATTTCAACACTATTGTTTAATGCCTGTAACCCATTGTGAGATTTGCATAATAAAACATTCAGAGAAAGTTAAAAAGTGTAAACAATTTAATATTTATGAAGCAACATTACAAATTAACCAATTATCAATTAAATCAATAATAATTTGCATTGCATGCAGCCCAAAACATCACAGGACATGTGGTTGAGTGCAGCAGTTTTCTGATAAACACTAGGTCAGGATCAAGGTCAGCTCCATCTCCTCGTTCCTATACAGGCCGGGACAAGTGCAATACCTCCAGGTACACAGCATTGCTACTAATCCCCACCTGCACAGGAAGGGACATCTCTAAATATCCAAAACATCATACACATCCAAGTATGTGCAAATACCCACCATGCAGCAAAAAGACATCTTGAGGGAAAGTAACCCCACTTGGCAGAGCATAATTCATTAACCTAGTCAGTTTTGCATGGATTTGCACAGCAAATATCAGTTAAAGCTGAATGCAAACCAGCAAAACTGACCAAGTGATGATTAACGGATTTTCCATAATTATAAACATCTGAGCTTCAGAAAGATGCAGTTAGTTAGAAGTACTTCAAGTGCTCACATTGCAGTAGATGAGAAAAACACTACCTGCACTATAAGCACTTTAGTACTGCTGAAACTGAGACACTCAATATGGAATACTCCTGTATTTATTTTTTTTAAACAGTGTTAAGTGTGTATTATGCAAACAGATTGTGTTTGATGTGACACCCCCAAAACCAAAAATCTAAACAGGTGGAGAGCAAGCAGGCCACCATCAGTTTTGCATAGATTTGCACAACTCATCTATTCTTGTAGTGCAACTATGCAAAACTAGCAGAGAACTGCAAGATATTTAAGGCCCAATTAGAAATTAAAAATGGTCTGGTGGCGCATATCACAGCCCCTTATGCCAGAAGGAGCACTTAGGGCAGTAGGTGCTAGTCTATTTCACTATCTGCACTAGATGCACCTTAGCACAAAGACAGTACTTCAAAATGACATGTAACATCAAAGAATGTGAACATCAGTGTCAGGGTATTGCTGTAAGTGCCTCCACTGCAGTAGATATTACATAGAACTACCTGCACTGTAAGCACTTTGACAATACACGGACTGATTACAGCATCGCTGGCCTCCAAGCACCATGGGAATGATGGTCACACTGCTCCAGGTATCAATTTCCTGTGGGGTGCTGCACTTCATGGTGGATCTGAAAATGAGAACGACACATAAGATTAGGTCAATAAATACGACTTTTTGACATTGCAACAAGTTACATACGCAGGTTGATATGTGCGCATGTTTGACCAATTTCTTCTAATGAAAATCTTATCAAAAAAAACGTTCCCCTCCATTATAAAATGTGAATTTCTATCACTGGTTAGTCGATTAAAAACACGAGTTAGTTCGTGTGATACAAGATGTTATGATTTATCGCAGCAGCACGAGGTCACTGAAAACATGAATGAGCAGCACAGCCTGCGGCCCGCGTTCCCTGCGACACAGGAGCGCCTGCGCAGGGAACGGTGTTGTTCACCCCTCCCCCATCGTCTTTAACATGGCGCCTCGAAGTGCGCCAACCTTAGCATAAACGCTTTTAAACCAATCAAGCTAAACGCCAACGTTGTATTGCACGCTGAAATTTGCAATTGCGTGTTTATTTAGAGAAAACATAGTGGCTTGCAGTTACGGACATCCTAGAAAACAGGACTACCGTCCATGTAGGAACAGATGCTAGCAGCAACCAGCAGCTGTGCGCTGGTTGGGCAGGTAGCTTAGCTAGCTGCGAGCTGGTGTTAGCTTGGTGAAAACATGGCAAACCTCGTTAATACTACAGTTACAATATCTAACTTTACTACTTGGAGATGGCACAGGAGCAGTTTGGGCGTTTTCAGTAAACACTTGGCTCATTTTTAGATGTGGTATGCAGACTAATAAAATTTAGACTTTGACGCCACTGATAAATAACGTTAGCCTTTAGCCAACAACAAACGACCACACGTTTGAAAATACACCTATATCTGTCCTGGTGGACTGGCTGTATTCATCTACCATCTTTACCTTAAATGTTATACCAGCCTTAACGTTATGTCTGTGCTTACCCAACAATACAATTATGTTGAGTGTATGCCGCTAGGCTAGGCTAAGCTAAAACGCGCGGCCTAAAAGTGCCCCATGTGCTGCTGCTTTGTTCTGGGGGCACTTTAACTCACACACCACTGCACTCGAGACTGAGCAACAAATTAACCACATTTACAAACTTACTTTTCAAATATCTGACTAGCGCGTTCATAATAACTCGGATGTTGTTATCAGGAGACCGGATTTGTGTCCCACGAGTTGCTAAAGCGCAGCGAAGAAAGCTACGGTCAGCTTTTCAAATCTCCCTCATGATTCCCTCAATGGTGGAGCAGAGGGGGCTGCCATGCGCCTCACGTTACACTGTTTTCATCGCCAGCATATAATTTATGTTTAGATGTTGGGATAGCCCCGCCAGCATGATATTCAGACACATTAAAACACAATGTTAGAGATTTCATTCTCAAAACGGAGATAAAAACAGAACCCAAAACCCGACTTCCTTGCCTATAAACATGCGCTCCGTAGACACTCACCAGCCGAAATCCACCATCTTCGCTCACTTGCTTGGGCTGCCGTGTAGTCTCTCACCGACAAAAGAGAGAAATAAATACGTAACTATTCCGAAAACTTTTCTACCGGCGGACAAAAGCGAAACATAAAGTGAAATCCGAACCGACCGTGAGTCAATCTATAGCGCAGATACGCTGGTTAAAATGATTGCGGGGTTAGGAAAGTGGCGCGAAGGCGACCAGTTGGTAACCATGTGGGTGAATGAAGGGCGGCTCCCACTGAACGTAAATATCTAGCTACAACCCCCAACTCTCCCTATTAGCATACATAAACTACGGTACTTCCGACCACATCTTCAGCCAAACAGCATCCACTTCTCCGAAGGATAGACACTAGGAGAGGGATACAGACAGTGATCACTGCGAGTTTCAACATCCTTTACTATAAAAATAAATATATGCATGCATATCGGAAAGCAGCCTGCTTAGTAATACATTTGTATGTCCATTAAAGTTTTTCATTGTGCAAATATATAATATTAAACCATGGTTTTTATTTTAATCAAAATAAGCGCTAAGTAGTAAAACTAATCTATGACGTTATTGACCACATTTTATCCTTTAGGTGGTATAGGTTTGTTTAATAATAATTAAAACAACTAATAACCTGTTGCTGATCCACGATGCATTAAAATCAGCCCACAGTGTGTTGTTTTCACATGCATCGATCTGTAGCTCATATAAGTTAGTTAATTAATTAATAAATCAGTTTTTGTCGGCCCCCATACAAAGAAGAAGAAAAAAAATTGTTATTCTCATTCTGAAATCAAACAAGTTTAGCATATTGTTGTGAATTGTAATTTAGGCCATTTTTTTTTAAAGATACAATGACAAAACAATTGATCAGTTATAAGCTACTGTATATTTTGAGTTTGCTCTAGAAGACCTGAAGAATGTGTACTTCTTAAACAAATATAATTCAAAATACATGTTAGAAAGTATTATTATTATTATTCATTAAGCACCCATTATAAACTCATAGGGTGTGAGTTGTGATCAGTAATCCTATTGTTCCCAACCTACAAACAAAGGTCTATCAAAAGTATTTTTTTTCCCCAGGGATAATCAACATTTTCTTTTCTATCTAAATGTTCAAATAAACATTATTCAGTTCATCAAATCAAAATAGGCTAACAGTGATGTTAGATTACAGTTGATTCTCTAGCTTTTGAAAAGTTTTCTATCATAGCCTAATTTGAAATTGATTGATACTGAGACAACAATGAGTTTTGGGTTGGAATGATCTGTTTTAGGCTTTACTTTACTTGAGTAACACTTCAAAAGAAATTCCAGAAAAAACTCCAATAGCTGATTCAAAGCAACATTTCTAACTGAAATAATGATGATGATAATAATAATAATAATAATAATAATAATAATAATAATAATAATAATAATAATAATAATAATAATCTAAGCAACTAATTGAAAAATAAAAATGAAACAGATTTTTTGAACAGACAGTTTTTAAAATGTATTTAAACAATTGTTTTGAGTTAGTAAGACAGTTAACAGGTTTGTCTTGTAGTCACATTAGGTTCAGGGGTGCTGTGAGTATTGTGTTTTGTGTTTTACTAAGTATTTAAGTTAGAGAGGAATTTTGTTTAACCTTTTGTTTTCTTATAGTTGTAGTAAAAGTCTTCCTTTTGAGGATCTCTTTTTGTTATATTTTGTTTTTGAGTTCTACAGCACCCATCGGCCCATTTTCCTGTTGTAAGTTCTTTGCCTTATTTCTAAATAAATATCCTTCCAAATACCAATTACATCTGGGTTTATGTTTATGTCCTGATACCCCTAGCTACGGGACGTAACAATTGGTCTGTTAGTGATATTTTCGCATTTTGCCTTCAAAGTCAAGGGATAAAACACCAGTACTTCTCATACAGTAACCCAAACGATTTAAACCACATATACTTGGTTTGTGCAGCATGAAAAATCAGTGATAATTAAAAGTTATTAGGATTATAAAATGTTTACAATTATGGCTGCCTTTTTTGGGATTTTTTTTCCACTGAAATAAACCAAAATATTTGTAACATTTCATGCCCACAGCAAGCTCACAATATGTCCTGTCTTTCTTTCTTCTCAGATTTAAAACAAAACAGCTGGATGTTGTGGAGACATCACAACCAAAAGGCAAAAGCCATCAAACCACAACAGAAGAAGTCGAGTACTACAACAAACTCAGGGCCCTCAGACAGGATGTAGAGCCCAGACTCACTTTTTTTCTGCATCTAGTTCAAAGTGAAACCTCTAACAGCACTTTAACAGTAGATTCATATGAATATTTGAAATTAAAGGGTTGTTAAAACACTTTAAAGTGAGTAAAAAGCATGCATACATATGTATATATGTATATGCTAATATTCTATAATGTAATACGAATATATGTAATAATCCAATATGTTTTTCTGCATTCTGCAAAATTGACTTTTATATTAAATATATAAACTCCCAAAGTTCTGTGTTTTCTAATATGTTTATGATGGGGATGACCAGGATTTTGAATTTACAGTTTGATTAAAAAAAATACAGTTATTCATTACGAGACAAAATGGTAAATATCATTTCACCAGTTGGCATGATTTAAGTTACTATTTTTTAACTTAAAATGAATGAAATGTAGAACTGAGGGGCATAGCTCACTCACCTTTTGTTTGCACCATTCTCAGTTGGATATGGTACCAGTGAGAGTAAGATTTTCTCAAGTAGCCTACTGAACTCATTAACAATGTTGAAGTACTTTAATTGAGTGTTCCCATTTTATGCTACTTTAAAGCTCTACTTCACTACACTTCAGACGGAAGATTTTACATAACAAAAATAAGCTTATAAAATGCATTACAAAATCCTTTACCTTGTCATGTTTCAGATGCCTATGAGTTCTTAGCAGTTTCATAAAAGAGACATTTCCCATCTTAACTTCTCATATGGTTTAATTTAAATAATTGTTTGAAGCCCCAACAGGTCAAATTATCCAATATTTACACTGTGGTATTGGTACTTTTTAGTAAAGTAAAGTAAAGGTTTAGAGTACTTTTTCCACCACTGTAACCTACTGGTATATGTTCCCTGCATATTGGAGGGGCTTTGGGGTGCTGATAGCCATAACACCCCCATAGCATATCCAAGAAATTTTGTTTTGGCCAAACGGTGCAGCACGCATTACCCCTTTGACCTATGCACAATGTTTTGGAAACTTTAGCATTAACGAAGCATGTGGCATCCATATAGGTGGAGACTCTATCTAACTGGGACGTTTAGCTCCCGTTACTGTATTGTGTGAACACTTAACTTCATTCGACCAAAACAAGTTCCTTCCCAAGACCATTTTGCAGATCCACCGTCTCTGCGAGCTCAGCACTGCCCAAGACGATTGTAATTGGTTTAAAGAAATGCAACCCAGAGTGTTTTTTTTCTCCTATCCTGGCAACACGAGGCCAAGGTGTTTGTAACTGGCATCATGAGTGTGGGATTTCAGAATCTGGGGCTGAAATGTGCACAAACTTGTGTCTATTGCTTGCTTGTGTCCAAGCCCTGTCCGTTGCATAATTGTGTGAAATGTTATATTCAGAGGTGTGTTTACGTAAGCCGTAAACAAAAAAGTCGAGTAGCCCCATAGCACCAGCAAATCTCTGACGCTGCCACTGGTCCCCTGCAGCTTTCAGAACAAGTAACACAAATCCTTCCAATGGTATGTAAATACAGTTATATAAATGATAAAAACAACTGGTCCATTTTCATTAGAGTTTGATAACAAAGAAACAGGGGATGATCCCTTCCTAATTCATTACTACCTTTCCCCCCACTAAATGCAACTGTTGTGTTGTTTAGAGCATAACAGAGGTTTGATAAAAATCAGTCAGGGGTTTTTACATTTCAATACAAAGCATTGGAATGACAACAACCCATTGTTATTAGTGATGTGTGGTTTTGAGAAGCTACACAAATGTAAGTTGCTCCAAGGCAGATGTACTGAAATCTACTAATCTTTTAAAGAGCGTACAATCTGCTGCTGACCTGTGTGTTTTTTTTTTGTGTGTATCATGTGTTGAATTCTGTGAATTTATCACAAACATAGTGTTTGATTGTGCCACAGCATGGTAGCTGGCCAGCAGAGGGAACTAGCAAACAAAAAAATACTGTAAAGACATTATTGCTTTTCAACTGTAAGAGGAAGCACTAACCGCAACTTCCCCATCCCTGGAGTTTCTGTAGTTAAAAAAGTCAGCTTTATGCAACCAACTGAGTTTCAGAGAGGAGATGGCAGTGCGTGTTCCCAGCTGCTGATCGATGACATTTTCCATCATTTACACCTGGTTGTCCTCAGACAGGCATGGTGTGGGGCCACTTCAACAACGTTGGATTCGAGCTCCAATGCTCAGACCTCCAAGTGACCAACAAATATAAACCTGATACCAGAATATCTGTTCGTCTTCTCCCACATCTCTGGCCACACAGTGGGAGTGGGAGCGCTCAGTCATGACCCCCACAACCCCCCACACAAAGCCAGTGGTGGGGTTAGTTCCCTAGCATATGGAAGTGAGGTGGGGGGTGGGTGGATGCATGGATGTTGTAGACTTCACATCGTCCCATGGGGTCAGATAAAAGCTTACAGCTCTCCTTATTAGACCTCCCCCCTCGTCTAAAGCTCTATGCTCGCTGCACAAAAGGTAGTTAAAGATTTATGTAGGTATCAGTTGCAAGAGCATTTTTGGACACTTTCCATGTGATTTTTAGTTTGTATTATTTGGGATAAATGAAGATAAAGGAAATACATATGGACAAAACAGCAACAAGGGCATGAAGTCATTTTATTTCTGCACAGTAAAACTGAGCAGAGATAAGACTTCACAGATAACATGGGCAACTTAAAACACCAAGCTGGTAACACATGTGATATTTAAGCCTGAGATCCAAAACATCCCCTCTGATGCAGCAACAGTTTTACCCCTTTTTTTTTCAAAATGGCCATGCATATCCAAGCCCCTCCCACAATAAGGGGCCATGAGCCTGGGGGTCTCTGTTTTGTTCTTCCTATAGAAGCCCGGCCACCATTGTCTCTGTGTGATCCTGAGGTCAACTGAACTCACCTCGCCCGGCCACGGCCCATTCAGCTGAAGCTTCACATAGGACAAAAACATCTCACAAGGGCAAGGATCACTTCAAACAAAGGGGTGGGACACACACACACACACACACACACACACACACACACAAACACATGCACACAGACAACAAATAAGCTCTGCAGTGCTTCAGAGTCAGAATCTTGTTTGTGTTATATATTTTTTTCTTACAATGTAGCAAGACAAGAGCCATGTAGAGGTAGCACAAAGTGATCAAAAATAGAATTTCAGTGTTGTTGATTAGAGTGTAGCTCAATGTATAGTCAGAATGGGATAGTACTTCCCCATTGAAAACATCCAGAATGGTTTAAATTGCAAAGACACGTTGGTCTATTAAGGAAGTCAATTATAGAAATAGTAATGAAGTTATCTTTGACACATTTTCTAATTCTTTCCTCGGATATTTTAAATTCATCACTTGCCTGAGGGGAAATTGCATTTTGCTGCAGGTTAAGAATGAGGCCATCCACGACTGTCTTCTGCAGCTCTTTGTTATAAGTTTATATACCGGGCTACAGGCCAAAAAGAAAAGTAGTGCATTGTGGATAACCATAATTCACAATGTCCTGCAAGTTGTGTAAAAAATAAAAACAAGCCAGTTTACTTATATTTTCTGAATAGAACCAGTTGAATTAAAGCTGAGCAGTTTCCTTGTTTGATGCACAGAGCACATGTCCTCTTCAGGCGTGCAGAGGCAACAGTGTCCCTGATGGAGAGGAAGCTCATGGAAGCTGACAGGTTGAAAATGTGCGGCATGATGTGGCTGAAGGAGCATGAAACATGTTCACCCATTGATGCCGTGAACAGAGCCACAAGAGACACTGTGAAACAATTAAAATATATATATATATATATATATATATATATATATATATATATTTTTATTTTTTATTTTTTATTTTTTCTTGTTTTTTTTTTCATTACGTTTACAGATAGTTTTTGATAGCATACAGGCAGATTGCAAACATTTGTTGACTGCAAAGACGCCACTGCTAATATCTTCATGATTGAAGAAGTTGCAAAAGAAACAATCAGAGGCCTTTTTGTGTCCTACATGATTTCCTAACCTGGTCAGTAAATACTCATATTTGGAGAGGTTACAAAATATAACCCAGAAGCTTCCACTTTCACACAAACTAAATCAAACTGTATTTTTGCATTATTCCATTTTTTTTTGTCCATTCAACCTAATAAGACATGGAGAAAAACTCATCATGGTGCTGTTCACAGCAGAATGACAGTCACTATCCCATGAGCACCATTAAGTAAGGATAAGACGTGCTCCTCTGAGCAGCGTCTACCCACCCGAAATTATTCAGAAAACTGTTTAGAGTTTAAAGTTAGTTTCACATCAACCACGGCTAAAACATGTACCAACAACAATGTCTACAAGTCCTTTAACTATAAGACAGTGGCTGTAATTGCTGAATGGGACCACAAGGGTCTTAACACTAGCTGTATGCAAATTGTGGTGCAGCTACTATTTTACGCATTGTGCTGCCAAGTCATTTTGTAACCACAAGGAAAGCTGTGATTTATCAGCAGTCTATTATTATTCAAACTCTCATTTCTCCATCATATCATAGCCTGTGTGTCCATCACTTTCACTGTTGCTCTTGTTGGTTTTGGAAAGCAGAAAGAGAAGACAGACACGGATGAAGAGACTACTGACAAGTTGTTTTTTAAACTTTCACACCTTTCACAAGTTACAAAACATTTCCCATGTTGAGTAGTCTAATTACATTTTTTTTTAAGCATGGCCCCCTTGCTGTATATTGACCACTGTTTAGTAATAATTCTGTATTTCAGCATTTCAAAAAAGTTTAAACAATTCAGTTGTGAAAAATGTACAGCAGATTTAGTGTGTTGGAGGTTATCATCAATCCTTTTTTTCAGCTGTATCAATAAGTTAAATAAAATACACATTTACTGTACAAATGAAGCTGCCATGTGCAGTGGCAGTGAGAAATAATAGATTCATTTTCTTAAAAAAAAAAATACATAAACAAACCAGTATTTGCCTGTGGTGGAGGAAGTATTTACATCACTTACTCAAGTAAAAGTACCAATTACACACTTTAACAATACTCCATTACAAATCAAAGTTAAAAATGTGTGAATTCAAAATGTTACTTAAGTAAAAAGTTTGTAAGTATTTATCAGCAAAATGTACTTAAAGTATCAAAAGTAAAAGAACTCAATGCAGAGAAAAGTTGCATTAATACACACTTGAGGTGGAGCTACTTTTGAACTATTCTTTAGGGCTGCAACTGATCTAAGATCTGCTGGTTATTTTCTTGCTCAATCCTTTAATTGTTTGGTTTGTAAAACACATGAAAATAGTGAGGAATGCATCACAATTTCCCAGAGCTCTGAGTGACGTCCTCAAACGTCTCGTTTTGTCCGTTCATCCTCAAAATGATTCAGTTTACTGTCATTTAAGACAAAGAAAAGCAGCAAGTCATCACATTGGAGAAGCGAAACCACGTCATGTTTTAATTTTAACTGACTTAAACTAACCAAATAATTGACCTTTCCTTCAATTTCTTTATACTGTTGGGTAGATTAATTTCTTCCAATGACTCATATTTTAAAAGCTCTTCATATGTTGTGTATGTGAGTATTATTAGCTAAATGTACTGCATGTAAAGTAAAAGTACTCCTTTGAGTGTTAGGCTATTTATTCTATTCTATATTATGTTTTTAGATTGATCATTTTGTAGTTGGTCGAGGTGGAGCTTATTTTAAGTACTTACTGTTGCATACTGTTGCAACATCTTTCATAAACTCAAAACTTAATCTGCAAAGTATGGCTGGCATATAAATGTGGTGGAGTAAATAGCACAATATAGTGGAGTGGAAGTAAAATGTCATGAAATGGTAATACTAAGTAAAGTACCTCAAAATTGTACTTAAGTAATAGGCTACTTGAGTAAATGTACTTAGCTACGCACCACTTGTATTTGCTGCCCACTTCCAGAAAAACTGAACACAATTATGACACATAAAGTTCCTCTCACAGTATTAAGACAACAAAATGGTTCAACAGCATTTGTCAGTGCAACAGCTCTCAGGCTATGTATGATCACTTGTGTGACCTTTCTTCACACCCACTGCAAACTAAAGAAATGGAAGTGTTAGTTTAGGATTATCAGCCAAAGACAGGCATTAGAGCAGCAAACATTAGACTTTGTAGTAGATGTTGGTGGGACTCTGGGGCGATATCTCCTGAACTATGTACACAGGGGGCCCGTAGTCGCTGCTCACACGCTCATAATGACGGCAGGCCATGCTGTCAGAAGCTCGCAGAGGAAAGACAATATCACTGCGGTCCGAGCCGTTGTTGTCGCTGCCGATGCTGTCCCGCTTTGCCACGGCCAAAGTGTTGAGGGAAACGGAGGCCGACTGCTGGCTGTCTGGGACACAGCGACGGGGACGGTGCCTCCACAGTACGACCAGCAGAATTATGATGACCAGAAGGAGGATCACACCGCCACAGACAACCCACATGAACAGTCCTGGTTTAGAGCCACCGCTGCCACTGGGGTTTGTTTGTCCTGTTTCTGAGCCGGAGGCTGTCATGAGAAGCAGAGGAGAGACAGAAAAAAGGAAGAAGGACAAAGGAAACTGAAATGAAAGTGTGAACTAGATAGAGGGCACAATATGGAAACAGCCTTTCTAATTCTATACAGTAGTCAACATACTTTACCTTTTCATACAAACAGGAAACAATAGGTGTGATGTTGGTTGTCAGTCAAACTGCAGCATTGGAAAGCTACTGCCAATTCAACTTCACATACAGACATCAACATGTTTTTTTCTTCTCAAGAGCAGCTCCTATTTCCTTTGTGAAGTGCATCGTGAGAGAATAGGGCATTTAGTTTAGTTTAGTTTGCATGCTGTCTGGTTTGCATGTAGGCCTACTTTATTTGGTCACTTTTCCAGTGTGAACACACCTATATACATAAAAATATACTAAAAACTTGCTCAGATCTGAGACACAGTGAATGGTTTTTGATCCCTATATTTATGGATGATTTAAATTCCAATACAACTACTGCTTTTGTTGGATGAAAACTGGGTGTTAGTGGCTTAGATTGTTATTGTTACACATGCTAAGCCTCTGTCCAATACATAAAGATAACAAACGCTCTCAAGCATATGCACACATGTTCTGATAGTGATGTTGATAGGGTTTTAAGTATAGTGAGTCCCCAAGAGCCACAGGTCCTTTGTGTGGGTCCCAGGGAAATGTAGTGGGTCTCCAATAAGGCTGCACAATATGAGGAAAATGTGCGATAACGTTGTTGAATATTGCGAAAATGATATAACTTGTAATGTGACAAATTGTGTTAATGTTGTTAAACTTAATATGGTTTCCCTTTGGGTAATGTTTTTGTTCTTTGTATTTTTAAGGAATTTTGAAAGATCAGTTAATAAAAATAATTTTTTTTAATCACAGATTTGTTTAAAATGTTTTACCAAAATGTATTACCACTATAAGTACACCATTAATTAACAGAAAAGTTAAATTTGTATTGCTGTAAGTAATATTAACAAAAATGCTCTTCCTTATTTACTGTAGTTAAACCTTAAATTAGAAAATCTCAATTTTTTTAATTACGGGACAAAGTCCAGGTAATGAGCTGCCAGTACATTTGCTGTTATTTTACGGATTTATGTAAGATTCACAGAGAATGTTGTGTTTTTTACTGTAGGTACACCGTTAAATAACAAACAAATTTTATGTTTTTTTACTATTGACACGGTTATTTAACTTAAAAAGGTATATTTATTTTACGGATTTATTTCTTAGAGTGTATATTAGCATGGGTACGATTTATATACATTTTTCATTCTTTTCTTTTTTTCAGTATGCAGATTCATACAGAAGCCTTAGCTATGAGAGGGAGGTGAAAATCATTCACTTTCTGGAGCAAAGCAGTAACAATTGTGAGCTGGAATTTAAATAAATCCACTGAAATTATACGACCTTATACTTGTTTCTGCATGTTTGTGCCCATTTACCCCAAATACATCACTTTAAAACTGTGTTTAATGTATTATTCCTGCCCTCCAGTTTAGGAACATTTTAAATACAAAAAACTTTATGTACACCTGTACATATTGCTTTGCCTTTCATACCGGTTTTGTTTTTTATATCCTTTTCTTTCGCAGGGAGGTCTTTGGACTTAGACTTTGGTTGTGTGGGTGGGAATCTGGTGGGGGACTCCTGGAGGGTTGAAGGTGGATCTGAAGAGCCTGGAAAGGAAAACAAGACAAATCACAACATATAACTATTAGCACCATATCTCACATCTCCTAATTCCCCCTGTATGGTGGTGTGTGGGGTTATGTCATGTCAAAATGTTCCTATTATGATGTCTGTTGAATCAGTAGCTTGCAAGAAGAAGGTTTTTTTATGATTATTTTGCACCGACAGTCATTCAGATAAAAACGCATTACAGAAAAAGAGAAAACCCATTTTCTAACCTATTCTAACCTATTAGGACCACAAAAAGTTTAGTTCTGAGTCACAATAGGGACTCTCATGTCTTTCTTGACAGGAAAAACGAAAACTTTCACTTTCCCCACCCACACATTCATAACTGAATGAACTGAAATTCTAATTCTTCTCTGGGGTTTTTATAAAAGGAATCTTGGGAAATGTTGGGAAGGGAAGGGAATCCAAACAATGAATACAAATTTGTGTTCCTCTCCTGCCCTATTAATTATCTTACAACCTTGTATCTCGTAGTACCCCTTTCTAGGGGCATAGGACTAAACAAACTACATAAAGTAGCAACAAAAACAGCTACAACAGTAGAATGCTGCTTACATATTAATGCATCAGCATTAGCAATCTAATGTCACTTTGAGTTTGCATTTTGCTGATAATACTTCTGTACTTTTACTAAAGGTATTTCATGCAGGATTCTAACTTGAAATGGAGTATTTTCACATTGCTTTTTTTCTACTTTTAGGTATCTGAATACTTCTTACACCACTATTTTTAAGTCTCTCACAAGTCCCTCAGCTTTATGGAAGTGCAATACTAAAATTGCTGAGTCCCTTTTTTAAGTGGAGTAAGATGGCAGTTTGAATTAAAATATGCCTGCAAAAAAAGAAGCACAAACAAAATTTTACAAATCACTGAAGAATTCATTTAACACCATTGGTTCACATTTTCTAATGTGTGCAAATGACACCGAGCAGTTTCCCAAACAAATACAACCAAGAAAAGTAGTAGACGCACACACTTTGGCCTTTAAGGGAACTACGGATGAGTTTCTTTCTCTGAAGATTTCATTCAGGATCTTTTTCTTTTTTACTCATTTAATTTAATGTATTGATTTATGAGGACAACACACATTAATCTACATTTCTCTATGTCATTCACCATCGGCGTTAATTACATTTGACTCACTCCACATTTTAACATGAATGTTTAAAATAACTACAGGATTAGATTTTCAGTTTTAAAATGTACAATCCGTAAATCCAAATCTAAACAGAAGGGTTGTGACAACCAAAAATCCAAATACAAGACTGGAAACTGGAGAAATATGAATAGATTTCTTTTTTGAGATTAACACGAGATTACAGCTAAATCTGAGTTATTAATGTTTTCTGTTGCTGTTAAAAGGTTTGTTTACATTAGGAGCAGTTTGTAAACACAGCAGGAAAACAGCCTCATGTTTTCAGTTCAGATCATTTAAGAAACACACAAAATGTTTATTTTCATCTCGGATTCTTGAATAATTTATATGAATAATACTTTGCATTTCTGAGGTCAAAAAAGTACATTTTGGGGCTTTAAATGACTTAGCTTTTAAAGTTTTTAGCAACACACAGCATCTGTTTAATCTATCTGATTCTGTGCCGCCCAATAATGCACCAAAATACAACTTTAAATGCTTGTTTCTTCATATATAGGATTACCTCCCTAATAAAATGACAAATTACACTACAATAATACTGTATGTATAGTATGTCGAAAAAAATGGTAAAATGTCATAAAGAATGTCGAAAAAAGTCCTAGTGAAAGTTAAAGAAATAAAAAAAAACAATATGTTTCTGTGTGGATGTTGTATTACAGAGTGATTTATCTTTAGGACATTTAAAGTAATGGCAGTGAATATGTTCAGAATCTGCTTTATTAAATTTTAATGTATGTAATAAGAGCAAAAACGGACACTTGGCTATTCAGATGTTAATCCAGGGAAAGAAAAGATTATTGACTGCCACAGCCAGTCCGAGTGATCGCATGCTGGATAATACTGATGGCCTTAAGCTGCCAGCGGTTTGAATTAAGGATTTGAGATAATTCGTGATGACAATCTCTCTTTAAGAGAATGACTAGATGATCACGATTATCTGACAACTTAATAATTCCAGAGAGGCGGTGACATTATTGCATTGCACATATAATAACCAGAGTTTGACAATTGTTATTGTTCTTGTCCGTCAGATATTTTTGTCTCTCTTTCATTCACACACTCAGCTTTACACACATGCTGGCACACACATACAGGACTTACTTCGGCCGACTCTCAGCACAAGCTTCATGGCTTTGGTTCTACACACCCCTCCATTAGTATTATCCAGACCCTGCAGAGAGCCTGCAGAAGTGGCTGACATACACAGAGAGATAGAGAGAGAGAGAGTGAGAGGAGGCAAATATTGTTAAGCATTGTTTAACATTTTATATTTAATGCAATCATCATAATACAATATCAGGTAACGCGTAGTTCCATTATGATTTTCTTGCAGACAGTAAAGTCAGTTGCCAAAATAATTTTTCAAAATGTTTGCATCACATTGGCAAGAGAATGCAGACACACTGTGATGTAACATACAGGATATAGCTAATCACACATGTAAAAACACCACTGCACCAATAATTAATTCATTTTTTGGTGTATAGAATGTCAGAAAACCGGAGACCGAAGAGACGTCTTAATATTGCTTGTTTTGTCTGATCAACAATCCGATTCAAAAGATAAGTATTTGTTTGTTATCGCATAAGATTATCAAATGCTGCTAATATTTAAGAAGTTGGCACCAGAAAATGCTAAGCATTTTTTCCATGTCTAATGACTTAAACTGTTTATACATTATCAAAATAGTGGCCGAACTAACTCATTGTTTCAGCTCTAGATGCAAAATATGTGGTGGACAATATTAATAAATACATTTTCACCTGAACTAACACAGCAATAAAGGCTACTAAATATATTCATACACAAACACACACACTAAGAACTCTTGTTCACCCCGACACTCTCACACACGCACGCACACACACACACACACACACACACACACACACACACACACACACACACACACACACACACACACACACACACACACACAGACTTGTTAGCAGCATTTAGGTCAGATAACAACATCTCACAGTCTACAAGGCACGTTGCCATGAAAGCTCCCATCAAATCTGCCTGATGCTGTAAAAGCCTTGTGTGATTTGGGGCATGTAAGCCCTTGGAATCACACTGGCCTGCCAGAGCGAAGTGTGCTGTCAGAGCGTGGCGTGGTGGATGAGGCTACATGGTCAGACTTGCTCTCTCTCTCATGCATCACTTGCCACTAAGATGCTGGTTTAACCGACAGCGGCCGAATAACGAGGCCACGTTTTTTTGATTCTCACACAAACTGACACATTGAGAGGGAGCCAAGAATGATTGCTTGCTCTTCTCCCACGAGAAAAATGAAACAGTTGCTTGCATTGATTCAAATCCACCTGTAGGAACACGCAGCTTGGGTTTCTGTTCTACTGATAATATGAACTGAGACAAACACGGGTGACTCCATTATTGTGTCTGAGCTGAGCGTGAGCTGTTGAGTGGCACACAATGACTCACAGGTGATATAATAGTCCCTCCCCTTGAGGAACTCCAGACCCCACAGGTTGGGGCTGAACTCCTGGAACTTGAACGTGAACTTTACGTCCTGATGAGGCTTGTCACAGTTCAGCAGGGGCGTGTCTGTCTTGTCGATGGTGCAGCTCTCCATCTGACTCCTGGAGACCAGGTACACTCGGTAAAACTCCTCCTTTCCCCCCGTGGAAGCATCTGCCCGGGGACACACAATGTCCATCTTGTCCCCGATCTGAGGATACAGGACCAGACCCAGACCTGGACTAAATCTGCGTGGGAGACAAGAGGTTTTAAAAGATGAAGTGTAACACGATACAGAGTGAAGCATCATTGTCACGTTCTTTGTTTGAAGCGCAATGTTTTATGATCAATCCCCCAAAAAAATTAAAAATAAATGTCTAACCAACAGAAGCGTGTGAGGTTTTCAACAACATTTTGCAGATCTGCTGTAAAACCTCCTGGCATAAAAATATAAAAATAGGGAAAATGCAAAAACAGCCCAAGGTGACGTCTTCAAATGTTTTGTTTTAGGAGCGGGGCAAAACCCCAAAGATATTACATCTTAAAGCTGAAACGATTAGGCGATTAATCGATTACTTGATCGACAGAAAATTAATCTGAAACTCTTTTGATAATTGATTAATCATTTGTGATTTTTTTTTTTTAAGCAAAAATTCAAAGAATCCTCTCATCTTAGCTTCTCAGTTGTGAGGCTTTGTTGCTTTTCTTTGTCCAACATGTGACAGTAAACTGAATATATTTGGGTTAGGGAGTTTTTGTCAAACAAAATAGGTAACTTGAAGACAACATATTGCACTTCAGGAAATACTGACATTGTAACATGAATCGATTAATCGAGAACATAATCAGCACATTAATGGATAATGAAAATAATTGTTAGTTGCAGCCCTATTCAATGTACAACGATATGAACATTTGAGAAACTGGCACCACAAAATGTTTGGCATTTATAAATGAATTAAAACGATGAATCGACTATGGAAATATTCTGTAATTAACATGCCTATATCAAAACGGTTTCTTGCAGTAAAATGGTTCGATCTCATGTGATTAACTTGATCACTTAGGTCACACTAGGAGGCCAAAGCAGCAGCAGAAAGTTACAGCATCTCTCTTACTTTGCATTGGAGCTGCTCCAGTGGACGGACTCCAGAGTGACAGCACGACATGAGCTAATGATGGCCAGCAGGATCACGGCGCCGCAGCTCCATGGGATTCTCCCCATCACAGGAATAAATCGCAGGTCCACCGCGGCTCGGTATCATAAAACAGAGTGGAACCAGGCTAGAATGTGTTGCCTCTGCATGTCTCCAAGTGTGCGCAGAAGACACATTCCTGAGTGAAATCCCATGAAGTTGCGAGTCTTCCTCCTGCATGAGATTTTCCACATTGTGCGTAATTGGCTAGAAAATCATTCGTGTGACGAAATCCATGTATTGAAGACGGAGATTGTGTGGAGTATTTCAGTCATCAGCTGACAGACCGGTCCGCCCATACACTGGCTCATGCGTAGGGGAGACCGGGGCTGGCTGGCACAGTTTTTCTTCACATTAAGATACTGATATAATAATATATCAAGATCAGTACAAACGCCGAATTTCTTTGGTGGAAATGGAGGTTGATTTTAACCTCTCAAACACCTTTTACAAATAAATTATAAAGAAAACAAATCTATTAAAACTTTTTTTTCCTTCTTTTATGACGATTTTGTTTACAGTTACACAGTTTTTGTCTTGATAAAACTTTTTTTTCATCTGAATTAAAGAGGCATATACATGATTTATATAAAATAAAAAATAACTTGACTTGCTTATGATAGCTAATAAGGGAATGTTTAGTAAGGGAAACTGTGATTTGTGTACAGTAGGCTATGAGTTTTTTGTGCATCTGGAAACCTGTTTAATAAATGACTTTTCCCATGATAATGTCATCAGAGTGGCTTTTAATAATATATGTTTTACATATTATTTCAAGCTACATGGCTTGATCTGCAACATGTGTTTGGGTATTGTCTACATCTACAAAGTCAGCTGACATCTAAATAAACACACAGCAGAGACATTTAAGGCCAGGTTTATGGGCTACTACTTTTTTTTTTTTTATTCTTCTCAGTGAAGTAACAAAATGAGGAAGTTAAGGACACAAGAGCACAGATTTGATTGATGTGCACTTTGTGGTCTCCCCTGCTAATGTGGTGAAAAACAGAAAGATCAGCTTTGACTCAGTGATCACCTTAAATGAACCTACTCAACCCAGAATACACAGAGTTGAATGAGATCAGGTTATACAAATATCCATCTACCTCTAAACATTGAATAAATTCCTCAAATAAAAAAAAAAAACATTTGACCACACTGTATCCCAAACTTTATGTTTTATTGTTATGATTTTGTATATCAACATAGTTAAAATCATTAGTGGATGGATGGGTTGGGATGATTGGATTTTCTTTAAAATCCCATATATTCTGCATTTAAGGAGTCATCGCTGTAAATCCCCTCATTTTCAGAGAATCTGAACAAATGACAAAGTGGTTTAAAAGATTGCAGGACTTCTGTCACAAGATGAAAATGACGGCTGAACTGCACAGAAATGTCTTTGTCGGGAACTGACTAGCTGCAGGTGTGTTCAAAGTGCAGGCAACATCTAATATAATGTATTAATTCAGTTAAACCCTTGAGTTTTTGTTGACATGGACGTCACAGAAGAAAGCAGAAGCAGAGATGTTTTCTCACGTAAACACAAACTTATACAGGTCAGACTAAAACAAACTTCAGACGGTAGTCTTTGATTTTAGTGTCTGGTTTCAGCAGAGGACCATTTACAAGGCAGATTCCAAACACAACACAAATTCAGTCAGTGGACCAGTACCACCCATCCACCTTTTGTCTGAAACATTTCTCAACAAATCAAAAGCAAAAGGCATACAGTAAAAAAAAAGAGAATATATCCAATATGAAACAAGGTGAATGTAATCAAAACAAATTTCTAAATGTTCTTGGTGTAACGGTGAAGGATTATGAATTTGTTAAACTGTGATTGAGATTTAGTTTTTTGTTGATTTTGCTTCTTTGTTTTGTAATTGCTGCAGTTGCAGACACAGTTATCTCTGGTGGAGCCAATTTATTCACAATAGGTCAATTAAACCCACAAGAGAGGGACTTTTGATCTATTACACAATCTGAATCAAAAGCCACTTCAACTCAGAATACAACTGATGTAAAATATCATATTGTGAAAGCCATATTTCTTCAAAACATCAAGCTTTTCATGAGTTAATAAAAAAAACAGTTTTCAGCTGTGTGACAATGAATTTATTGTCACATGTTTGCCAATGGTTGAAAGAAACATAACTATTACAGTTTATCTGAAAAATTAAACATCCCCAAATTTGGAGACACATGGTATGGATGTGTGTGTGTGTGTGTGTGTGTGTGTGTGTGTGTGTGTGTGTGTGTGTGTGTGTGTGTGTGTGTGTGTGTGTGTATTTGCATGGACTCTCTCTTTCTCTGTCTCATCATGCTGGCTGCTTTCAATGTCAAAATACTGAAATGTTCCTTTATACCGCAATATAAGTACATGTGATTTTCAGAAGGATGTATTATTTTAAAGCCAGCAGCTATTTGTTTGACTTCTCCCTGACTCCTGCTCAATATAAACCAAACGAAAAAAAAGAGTTCAGATCACCCAGAATAATCTTCACATGCCTAAAAGGAGGTCTGATTAACTAAAGTAACTTGGGTTTACATTTGAAATCATGATGCAACTCTGTGCTGCACAAAATAAAAATCAAAGATATGCTAAGAACTTCAAATGTACCATGACTGCAGCATCTTGACATCTTCACAGGAGGCAGGATAGTCTTGGTGTTCTCTAGTTAGTCCATGCTCCTTTCACTTTGCGTCTTGTTTGTGCATCCTATTCCTCGGTAGAGGGATGACTTCTTCCTCCCAGTATGCCAGCACCAGAGGTGGCAGTGTTGGATGCAGCCGTTTTATGTGAAATCTCCCAAAGTAAAGCTAATGCTAACATGTTAGGTGTATTGTAATGCACAACCCCTATCACGATTAGCATTAACCTCAACCTGGGACTGGATCTGACGGCTGTTTGATCATCCACATTTACCTGGCTGCTGGTGTTCAGGCTGTAGAAGACATCCTGCAGGGGGTGACACATCACTGCTTGGCTTTGAGAAATCCTTTGTGTTTCAATCATAAGTAGTCACTACATTTAGGCGATAACCAGTTGTGGAAAGTAACTAAGTACATTAACTCAAGTACTGAACTTAGGTACAATTTTGAGTTACTTGTGCTTTACTTGAGTATTTCTGCTACTACAACTGCTTTATACTTGTACTCCACTACAACTCAGAGGGAAATATTGCACTTTTTATTTCACTACATTTACTTGATAGCTTCAGTTACTTTGTGGATGTAACCAACAAATAAGTGATGATGTGTTATTATTGATAAAGATATTTATTGATTCCTTGGTGAAACTTACAAGCTACCCAACAGTACAGTATATAAATACAAAAATAAGCCCCTTCTTTACCAGCTGCAACACTACAGATAAATTATTATAATTCAATAATATGATATACATTATTCTGAAATGGGCCATTCTGCATAATGAGAGTACTTATACAGTATATTTGAATGCTAATGCTTTTACTTGAGTACATTTTGAATGCAGGACTTTTACTTGTACGGTAACAGAGAATTTCTACACTGTAGTATTGCTACTTTTACTAAAGTAAAAGATCTGAGTACTTCTTCCACCCCTGACAACTGGACTGAATAATTTTTATTTTTTACTTTTTGCAACAAAATATCCAATTACAATGATTAGCCTATATTTAAAAAAGAGGCATTGAGAGAAAAAAGACTGTTATCTCTATCTAAACTTTTACTTTGTTGATACAATTTGCCCATTAATTAAAAACTATACTAAAATACAGCACTGCATACAATTACATTTAGCATTTGAACCCCTCCCTGTAATTCAGCCTGGCGTGGTTGGTACGAATAGAAATCTAAAATAAGTTTCTGTGGATTTGAAATATGTTTGTGACCCTCTAATGGGGCTTTAAATCAGAGTGTTCACCGAGTTGTGAGGCAGCTGGAACTATCAGTTATTAAGTTTTATCTCTTTCCAGAGACAGCAGATAGCAGGATGTAACAGGTGCTGTTGTATGTCGACTCTGGTTGAGAATCAAGATACTAATCTGATCGGAGCTGTTGTCAGGAAGTAAGTTTGTCTGTGTGTGTATGTTGTAATGAGAGTTAGTAGGTAGTTACTGACCTGTCTCCATTTCCTCTTTCAGCAACTGGCGTCTCTCTCTCTCTGAGAGCCTCTGTCTCTTTCTCTTCTGTTGGCTCTCTGTATGTCTCTCTCTCTCTCCCCAAATGACAAATAAACCAGAATGTGGGTTTACATGTGTCTTTTATACGCTTGCGTGTAACTCATGAGAAATTCCCCGGAATGACTACTAAAAAGAACAAGTTTATCTTTATGTAAATGCTGCCTACAGATGAGAAAATGTATTCCTTTCTTGAATTTAAACAGGTGATCTACTGTTATGCCTCGAGTTTGACATCATGAATTTTAATTTAGTTATATGTTCAAATACGTAACACGTCAAAGAAAATTGATGAAATCCATCACTGTGTTTGAGTAACATGTATAAAAATGGAATTTCTTCAAACTCATATGAAAGGATTTTAATGTGATGTTCAGAGAGATTTAATAAAACAGCTGATGACACAGAGGAAGCATTGCATTAAATGAATCAGATGATAATACAAATATTATATATATATATATATATGATAGTGTGAGCTATTCCTGTGGAACCAAACCTGTACATTTGCTACTGCCTCAATAAAGGGAATGGTTGGACAAATAAAGAGGACTTTCCCTTAAGAAATAATACCAAAGCTATGTCCCTATTCCATACTATACAGTATGTACTTCATACTAACCCTCATAGTAAACGTAAAGGTTTAAGCAGTTTGCAAACTATCAATGTACTTAACCTTTTAAAACTAATAGGAAATGACACATGTGCGACGTCAGACATCCATCAAACAGCCACACTGCAAGTTAAACTTCACAGATAAAAAACTTAATGTCTTTCAGGTGTAATAAGTTTGTGTATGCTCTACGAGATCTTTCTGAAGATAAGTTGTGGGTGTCTCACTACCACCCACAACTTATTTAGATTTTTTTGCCAGCTGTGAATAGCTCCTTCATTTCCTTTGTGTTTGAGTGTACTTCATTTTCCAGTGTGAAGTAAAACTGACAGTAAAACCTACTCAGAATTGGTGTTTAGTGTGGATTTGGGACACATCGTAGAAGTCTACAGCCATACTACTTAAGACGCAGGTGCTTTGAGCTAAATGTTAGCATTAGCGTGCTTCCATGCTGATGTTCCGCAGATATGTTTACTATGTTCATGCATCACGGATGACATCAAGGAGGAGTACAGAGCCCTGGAGAGAGAGATTCAACATCAGAAAGACCAAGGAGCTGGTGGTGGTGGACTACTGGCAAAGCAAAAAGAGGCCCCCCCAACTCCCATCCCCATCCAAGGGGAGGAGGTGCAGGTTGTGTCCTTCTTTGCCGTGTTTTATTTTAATTTTTTGGACGTCAATCTGGACGTGGTTGCGAAAGGGAAGATAAGTAGGAAGCTATGCTGGAGACCCCCCCCCCTCAGGACACCACAAAGCGCCTCGGCCAGTCCTTTGTGCCGGCAGGTGTCAGGCTCCTCCGCTTTAAACCTGCATGGACTCTGGCACACTTGCACATGGACTGATATTTATTCATATTCATATTCATTCACACAAAAAAGTGTGAAATAACTGAAAACATGTCTTATATTTTAGATTCCTCAAAGTAGCCATCCTTTGCTTTTTCGATAGTGCTGCAAACCCTTGGTGTTCTCTCAATGAGCTTCATGAGGTAGTCACCTGAAATGGTTTTAACTTCACAGGTGTGCCTTGTCAGGGTTAATTAGTGGAATTTTTTCCCTTATTAATGGGGTTGGGACCATCAGTTGTGTTGTGCAGAAATCAGGTTGATACACAGCCGACAGCCCTATTGGACAACTGTTAGAATTCATATTATGGCAAGAACCAATCAGCTAAGTAAAGAGAAACAAGTGGCCATCATTACTATAACAAATGAAGGTCAGTCAGTCCGGAAAATTTGAATGTGTCCCAAAGTGCAGTCGCAAAAACCATCAAGCGCTACAACAAAACTGGCTCACATGAGGACCGTCCCAGGAAAGGAAGACCAAGACCAAGCTGCTGAGGATAAACTTGAAGGCATACTGAACCAGCATGGCTACCACAGCATCCTGCAGCGACATGCCATCCCATCTGGTTTGCGTTTAGTTGGACCATCATTTATTTTTCAACAGGACAATGACCCCAAACACACCTCCAAGCTGTGTAAGGGCTATTTGACCAAGAAGGAGAGTGATGGAGTGCTGCGCCAGATGACCTGGCCTCCACAGTCACCGGACCTGAACTCAATCGAGATGGTTTGGGGTGAGCTGGACCGCAGGGTGAAAGCAAAAGGACCAACAAGTGCTAAGCATCTCTGGGAACTCCTTCAAAACCATTTCAGGTGACAACCTCTTGAAGCTTATTAAGATAATGCCAAGAGTTTGCAAAGCAGTAATCAGAGCAAAGGGTGGCTACTTTGAAGAAACTAGAATATAAGACATGTTTTCAGTTATTTCACACTTTTTTGTTAAGTACATAATTCCACATGTGTTCATTCATAGTTTTGATGCCTTCAGTGAGAATCTACAATGTAAATAGTCATGAAAATAAAGGAAACGCATTGAATGAAAAGGTGTGTCCAAACTTTTGGCCTGTACTGTATGTTCACTCATATAGAGATCCAGTGTAGATATCTAGGAGCAGCTGCTTTATTATTATTTGTTCTTAATTAATCAAGGTTTATCATATCTTATTCCATTTTAGTTTAGCTTGTTAGCATGCTAACATTGCTAATTAGCACTAAACACAAAGTAGCCTACAGCAAAGGATGATAGGAATGTTCTTAGTTCTGCAAGTATTTGGTCATAAACCAACGTGCTAGACAAGTTAAAAAATTTGACCTAATGATGGAGCTAGATGAAATGTCAGAGGATTACCAACGTGATTACAAATGGTATGGCAATCCATTCAAAACCAAAAATATCAACCGCCTGATGGAGCTAGAGGAAACGTCAGATACATCATCTGGGAACAGTGAATATCTGCATGAAAGTTTGTGCCAATCAATCCAAAAGATGTTAAGAAATGTCACTGTATAAGTGAAAACCTTGAACTTCGACCTGCTGTTGGCGCCAGATAAAAAAAAAAAGATCAATGGATCCCAAAGTCCTTAGGATTCATGGGTTTGGGAACCATGCATATCTGCACCAAACTTCATGGAAATCTTAATAGTTGTTGAGATATGTTCCTAAAAAACACAAATGACAACCTTGTGTTGGCGCTCCAAGAAATGCCAGTGTTGCGTGTAGTGGAAACCGGTTGTCCTTCAGAATTTTGAACTTGGATAATGGACACTTCTGACAACATTTTAATATACTTTCTATCTGCTATCATTTCACTGAAGTCACAGTGATGCTACAAACTGTCTCATATTACTTTTGCATTTACACCTTTACTCACACAGATATTACAGATCCATTTCTTATCACGCCACCTGTACAATCATTTGAGCCTTATGACTGTGCAGGGTCGTGAAATGAATTGGATTTCTGTTTGACAGTTATGGGAGTGTCAACCCTGGGGATTTTGAAAGAGATATCTAACCACTAAATGACTATGATCCTGCACACTATCCTCGTTAGATGCCGCCTATACTGGCCCCGAATCTCACTGCCGCAGTGTTTGCTTGTGGTAACCCAGTAACCAAGTCATTCTGCTATGTTTCTGAGAAGACAAGGTGCCTCCCCATCCATTCTCGCAATCTATCCCTCCCTAGTCCCCCCTCTTCTTCTCCAGCACTGAGAATAGCATTTACTTTTTGGACTCACTGGCTGCACGCTGTCGCTTGGCATGCAAACCTCTTTTCTTACTCATTCAGTGGACTTGTGTCATGTACATTCCTGTGAGCGCGTTAGAGAGGAAACACATTAGAAAAGACAGACCGGTGGTGTTGTAGTTGAAGGGAAAAGGTTGACGGTACATGAGGAGGCGGGGGAAGAAGTAGACATGCGGCAGGGACCCTCCCCTTAATGTACTGGAAATTCACAATGTGTAATATGCCAGCTGAGTAGGCTTCAAACACAATCCTGTGTGGCTTTCTGTCACCTCCCTCTATCATTTAATAAAAAATTAGTGATAAAGTTTCCCTTTTCACTTTAAAACAAGTTGTGTATTGTCTCTGTGATCAGAAAATGTTATATAATGTGAAAGTATGTTAAGAGACAGAGAGAGTGCTTCGGTTGACTCAAAGAGGAACTGACATCATTTTAGATGTTAAGGGGAAAGTTCAAGTGAAGGGACAAAACATAACATATTTAAATTTCTTTCTAAATTTTTAAAATCTACTTTCGATTCTTTTTTCTTTTTTTTTGGAGCTTCTACTGTGGAAACCAGAAATGAAAGCCAGTGTGAAAGTTTGTTCATTAAAGCATACGTATCTCATGTGTTGTATTTATGTCTAGTCAAAAGGGAGGGAGGGAGTTAATACTTTCTTTTTCTCTCTGTTTCTACAGTGCAGAACTCTGTTTCAGTGTTTCCACGTGGGCAATCTGAGGGCTTGATTTCACTCTGTATTCCTGTCAAATGTGAGAGAGGCCCGACAGACATGCAGCTGATATGATCTGATAACATTTACAGCTCTCTACGCTGTCATCTTCTCGGTCTATGTGATCCAGTCTGGCATGTTTTCTTTTTTTAGACAGACACATAAAGTTTATTTTCACATCATTGCCAACATCTGTTTCAGACCAAAAGCAGCTATCGTTTTTACTCCAAAACAAAATGAAACAACCAACAAACACCATGAGAAACTAAGGACAGAGTTGTCTTTCATTCCTGCTCTTTTACAGCGACATACAAGCGCTCATGGTTTCCCCCGAACAAAACCCCATGCGGCTAAAATTAGCAGGTTTAAAGGAAGTGTGGGTGAGCTTCAGAGGTGGAAAGACCAACGCTGGTTATGATTCAATTCCACAAACTACTTTAAATGTATGCAGACGTCTCAATCTGTTCTGATTATTGGAACTGACATTGACTGAAACTTCAATACTAGGAATACTTGCACACCTAAATGTCACTTTTGTTTTTCAAAACTTAAAGTTACAAAGTGTATGTGTATATAAGTGGTTTGTTTTTAAGAGAATTTGTCTGCCACACAATGTATTATATATTTCATACATAATAGGTTTGTATTGTAAACTGCCTCCAAACAGAAACGAAAGAGGAGTCTTTTGACTCCCCAACATGTGATGTCACACTGATGTAATACACTACAAACTGAAAGTTCTTTTTTTTATTTCCAAAACTCTATAATTATTTCAGAAACTAGAATTAAAAAGCATTACTTGAAATATATTTTATATAATGTAATATAAAATGCAATTTACAATGATCTGTTTCTTCTGTTTATACTTAGATACAGTACATGTCTGTATAGAACATCAGTCTTTTATTTTAAAAAAATGTGGGGGAGGGGCTTTTCCCTTTATTATACTGTGGCAGTGAGGGACACACAGAAAAATGGCAGCAGGTCAGATTCGAACCCTCGCCGCTGCAAAGGACTCAGCCTACATGGAGCGAACGCTCTCACTGGGTGAGCTAGAGGTCTTTAAATGAGATTTCAAGACAGAGAATGTGAAACTGTATTGTAATTGATTAAAAAGACCCAATAAATGAAAGTCAATACGACATGCATATTTGCTCATTTAATAGGCTTTGGAAAATGATGAGGTTTTGTCACTTTTAAATCATGGAAATGAATTGCCATGACAACAGTTCAGCTAATTCAGACTTAATTTGATCAATTTCTATGTGTTTGAAAGATTTCAGTTCAAACAAATAAAGGCTGTTTTGTTTTCTCCCCTCTTAGTGGTCGCCAACAGTGGTGAAAGTACATTTACTCAAGTACTGTACTTAAGTTCACATTTGAGGTACTTGTACTTTACTTTGTACGTGTCTTTTCTTTTCATGCCACTTTCTACTTCTACTCCTACTACATTTCAGTAAGAAATATTGTACTTTTTACTCCACTACACTGACCTGACCTGAAATTTTTTTTGCACACAAAACACGTAGTGTATAAAATGTTTTCTTATAAATTAAACTACCCAACAATATAACGGCCTACAAGTCCAGCTGAAATGATTGGTCGATTAAACACTGAACACTTGATTGGCAGAACTGTTGTTTCCATTTTTTTAAATGTGAGATTTTTTCTGCATTGAGTACTTTTAGTTTTAATACTACCTATTTTTACTTAAGTAACATTTTCAATGCAGGACTACTTTTACAGTGTGGTATTAGTTCTTTTACTTAAGCAAAGGATCTGAATACTTCTTCCACCACTGGTCGCCAACCATCGGAACATTTTTATCAATCAAACCAAACGCTAAGAAATGAAGTGTATATACACTGTTTATATTTTAATGTATTTAAAAACATGAATCATAATAAATGAATAATTTGGAAATGTTGAATGGTAATTTATGGACAGGGTTTTGTAATGGATGTGCAATCACAATTTATTGTTGTTGTTGATTTGTCATTATTTTCAAGTTGTTTGTCTCTTCTAAGTGTTGCAATTGTTTGTTTTTTTCATTAGCCTAGTGTTCTGTAACTCAGCTGATGTGAGAATGATTAAAACAAAAATAAACAGTCAAATTGAATTGATTTTAGCAACACAAAAATGTGTGCATACCCTTAATAATTTAAATAATCTGGCTTCTTCAACACATGTTGGGTGACAAGCAGCAATGTCAGTCAAAAATGTAATTGCTCCTCATTAAACCAACCCTGTTTGAGTTGTAAAAGATTGTCTTTGTTTGCTTCTTGGAAGATATGTTCTGTATGAAATAGTCTAATACGTCACTCCTAGTCATGTATTTTGTAATTGCGGCATTAATAGTTGTGACAATGGATCGAAAGCACTGCAGAATGGATACAAAAAAGGATACAAAAACATGTTTTTCTTTTGCTGTCAATGAATGAACAAAGACAATCTGATTACAGTAACAAAAACAAACCTGTAATGTTTTAAATACTTAATACATTCTAATCATCTAGATTCTGTTGGATTTCATACAGTTTGTAAAAGCTTTAAAGTGACTGATAAACAAAATGTTCTTCAGAAAAGCATCTTAAAAGTTCATTTTCCAGAAAACCGTAGACAGACATTCAAGAAAGATATATTTCCGTACTTTTCAAATGTCACAATGTGTAATATGACAATAAAATCCCTTATAATGACTAAAGAAGTTGTCTAATTCTAAATAAAAACGTGAGTCCTTTAATGCTGTGTGTGTATGTAGACTCATGATTAAAACAAATTCACCCTTTAAAAAACCCTTTAAATCCTAAAAACCTCATCCAAGATGGAACTGACTGATAAGATCCCTCATTGTTTCACAAATGAGCAGCACTCCCATCTACTGGTGAAGGTCGACTATTGCACCATCATTGTGAAAACCGCATACATGTTGTGGCTTCAGATCAAAACAGAGCAGTCAGTTCTCAGCAAAGCAAACACTGACAAAAGTGTCTTATGTCAGCGCAGGGTTGGTATTGTCTTTCCAATATACACTTATTCATATATTGTTTGAAATGGTCTTAACACCCTGACAGCAATAAATAACTTAAAGTGATGGTTCGGAGTAATTTCACCCTAGGGTCCTTTGCACCATGACCTCGAGCCAAAACCCCCCCCAGAAGCTTTTTTCACCTGGGTCGAACATTGGGAGAGTTAGCGTAGAGTAGCGTTATCAGCTGAATAGCTTATTAGCACAGGGGCTAATGGACCCACGTTTGTATCTCATAAATAACCCCACTAATAATACCCGAAATGATACCAAACGTCTACTGTAGTACATATAGGTTATGCACTCATAAAACAATGGATTGGAAAGTTTGTAAGTACACAGTTGTATGAACACTTGCCTGCTCTCTTCTGCTCTCTGTTGCTGCTGCTGCTGCTGCTACCTGCAGTTAGACAGTGCTTAGGGCCGTCTACAAATTACTACACCGAAAAGAGATACAACAAAAATATTTATTAATTTAATGATTAAATAAGGTAATGTCTCCAAACTTACCTCAATTATTACTTGTCTCCTGCTAGTTATACTACAGCACTTAGTTAAAAAAAAAAGTTAAATTAAAAAATATCTTTGTTGCATCTCTTTTCGGTGTTGTAATTTGTAGACGGCCCTAAGCACTCGTCCTACAGCAGCAACAACAACAGCAGAGAGCAGAAGCCAGCAGGCAAGTGTTATTTACATAAACTTCTGGTGTACTTACAAACTTTCCAATCCATCGTTTTATGAGTACATAACCTATTGTAATATAGTAGACGTTTGGTATCATTTCGGGCATTATTAGTGGGGTCATTTATTTAGATACAAACGGGTCCATTAGCCCCGCGCTAAGCTATTCAGCTGATAACGCTACTCTACGCTAACTCTCCCAATGTTAGACCCAGCTGAAAAAAGCTTCTGGGGGGGTGTTTGGCTCGAGGTCATGGTGCAAAGGACCCTAGGGTGAAATTACTCCGAACCATCACTTTAAGGGCTCTGAAAAAGGAGCGAAAAAGATCCGTCATCTGTAGCTGTATCTGTAATCTTGTAAAAACGCCCACCAATCACTGCCTCGCAGTACCCTGGAAATCCAGAGTTGTCACGGGAGCACAATTTGAATTTGCTCAGTGAGTCACTGTGGCATTGAGTAATGATGCTCATTAACTATGCCTTTGTAGCCGAGCTGCACCAATCACATTACTGTATCTGATGGAGGCGTGCCAGAGGCGAGCTTAACCCTTTTATATATGTCAATGGCTAAACCGATGACGACAGTTTAATCTACCAGTTGGGCTCTGGATACGTCACCCCGTGTATTGTTGTGATTGGTCGTAGTGTTATCCAATTGCGTGCAGTGAGATTTTCAAATGCATGCTTGGTGCCGCCCCTCGAGTTGGGCCATTTCATTACTCAATGCCAGACCCTTAATCTTTCCGATTTGGGTCTGGATTTCCAGGCTAGCCTTGCAGTCCGCTTGAAGAAAGAACCAATGAAATGCCTCCTTGCCCCGCTGCGCGTACTCTACCCATCCCGTGTACGAGCCTGGGCTCAACGCGCGTTGTCGCCGCATTGCTAACAGTAGTTTGTTTTAAACATACGGTATGATCATTTTAGGTGTTTGCTTACCGGTGAATGAGACATGAAGTAAAGTTGCGGTCCTTTCTCCGCTCTGCTCTAAAGCAGCTGTGCTCGTGCACGTCTGTGTGTTGGTCGGAGCCCCGGGGAGACCCTACTTTGAAATCTTGCTTGCTTTTCAACATTACCGACTCTGCCTTTAAATGTTTCTTTTTTTTTTCAAGATTATTTTTTGGGCTTTTCCACCTTTAATTGATAGGACAGCTATAGTTGAGAAAGGGGAAGACATGCAGGAAAGCATCACAGGTCAGATTTGAACCCTGGACCTCAGCGTTGAGGCATAAACCCTCTGAGTATATGTGTGCCTGCTCTACCCACTGAGCCAACCCGGCCACAAATGTTTCTTATTTTCTTCAAATTCTATTAAATGACCAAAACCAATGATGAATTGATCCTAACAAGTTTCGTCTGTCCAAAAACTATTGAAAACGCATCAAAGAGCAACACTGTTGCACTGGAGACATGTTCCTTTATTACCACGAACATGGGCACTGTACTTTATTTTGAGTCAATCCCACACTCACCGTCCTGCTACCATGTTGGAAAATAGTCTCCAACAAATGCAATACGTATTCCTTTTTGAGTAACATTTGTTCAAAACTGCAGAAAGTCATCCTTTTTACAAACAAAAGTATATACAGTATTTGTGAGCAGTTTATGTCTTCAGCAGTAGAAATTGGGGCTGAGAGCAAAACAGGCTGGGGAAGTCGAGAAGTATTGAGAGACGGACAATTGTTGCACGGTTTATATTTTATTCCAGTGTTAGAAACTGTTTCTCACTCTGATGATATCAGTCAATTCAAGCCTCCCACACTGACAATGGAGCAACACAGACCGGACACTGTATGTCTTAATAATTAAAGCAGATAAAGGACAGCCTTTGTTTCATGTCATTCTTTCTCTCTCCCCTCATTTCCTGTCACATCTCTCACTCACATTTACTATCTAATTAAGACAAGCAGTGGCCAAAGAATACTTAAAAATCTAAAATAAAAGATTCTTGCTGAAGGTATTTGTGGGACTATTCACAGTAAGTTTTGTCCAGAAGAACAAGCAGAGGAACAAAGACTTAAATTGGAGAACATTAATGTGCACCACTGGAGCAAACACACTCATTATGGTTCCTTAACTGATGAGAAGATTGTATAAAATCATAGAAATCTAAAAGTAAATCTTTTAAATGCTTTCGACCTTTTTAAACTAGTTACGGTTGGACGTTTAATGCGTAACTTTGTTCACTTTTATGCCACTATAAGGTTAAAGTTGACTCACATCGAGCAGTTGATAAACGCTGTTTGGATACAGAGGAAATGACATTCATCAGTTTAAAGATAATATGATCAAATCTTGTGTTTTTGATATCCATAGATATGTTCAAAGGAGGTAGTGTGTGTTGCAATCACACAGGAAAGAAAAGAGAGAGAGAAAGAGAGAGAGAGAGAGAGAGAGAGAGAGCGTGTTCTTATAACAGCTAGTAGACACTCCTTTTTTCATTATCTCTTGCTCCATTTCTCCCACACACACGGCAAATAAAGCAGGTAAGAAGCAATCTCTTAGAATTGACATGCACATGATTTAAAGCAGTTTTTTTTTAACACTGACTTTAGAAACACAGATAGATCATGAATCCTAAACTTCTTGGTTACTGTAGAATCTAGAAATCTGAACTTTATGAGCTTTTATTCAGGGAACCGCAACTACTGCTATCAGTAATTTTGGCACAGGTTAACAGCGCTGCTACTGAATGTGTTCATTAACACAGGCGCGTTTGCATGCACGCTGTTCTCATTCCAGCTGCACGCAAACAGGCCCTGTCTAGATGTACACACAGGCAGGGCCCTGGGGCCACAGGAAAAAATACCAGATTCCTTTCTCTGTAATCATTGCTAATACAACACCTGACACAAGTCCTGTAAGTGTGTGTGTGTGTGTGTGTGTGTGTGTGTGTGTGTGTGTGTGTGTGTGTGTGTGTGTGTGCGCGCTTGTATTAATAAGGTTGTGGGGACAAAAATATGGGTCATTGTGGGGACTCCACTCCTATTTGCAGGCAAAAAGATGGTTCTTGTGTGTTTAACCATTAGAGTTTCTAGGGATAAGGAAGGTAAACATGTGGTGATTAAGGTTATGGTTAGTCTCCAGCAAATTAATTTAAGTCAACGCAATGTCCTCTTAAGTGACAAGTGTGTTTAGAGTAGTCAAAGAGATATGACAGATTGCAGCGCTACACTCACTTTACAAACTACAAATTTATAAACTGCAACATAGAATAGTTATCAGCAATTAAACAAAACTGAGCAAATGTAAGGAAGGAAGTCTGTGGTCAGTGAGGACAACAGCCTGTCTGCGTTTTAGGCAACTGTCATGTGAAATTCATATGCAATCATGCATGCTACACAATTTCCATCTTTGACAATGGTAAGGCTTTCATTTTATATTTGTAGTCCAATTTCAGAAGAGAAAAAAATAGCCACAAAATCTATGTATCTGTATGGAAGAGGATTAGGGCCACGTGAAAAAATGTATTGAGTTCTGAGTTTAAAGTCAGATTCTGAAAATAAAGTCAGAATTCTGAGGAAAAAGTCAGAATTCTGAGAAAATAAGATGTATATGTGACTTAAATCAATGTCTACTGTGTTTCAGCTTATCACCTCAGTGGCCAATATGAATGGGACACAGTTTACTGTCCGACCTCCAACCAGCCCAAACACCTCCACCAGCTCTTGGCAGGACGAGGCAGTCAGAGGAGTCAACATGGCAGCTACTTTGCTCATCTTCCTGGTGAGAAATTCTTTATAAGCCAACCTGTGCCATAAATATTGTACACTATCACTGCACATAGGGCTGGAAACAAATGGGCTGCATTAAGGTATATAATAATAGTTGGGATTGGAGCTGGGCAATATGGACAAAATACCTCAATGTCGATATTGTGGTTATATTGTAGTGTGTAGTGTGACTATTGATGCTTTCAAAAAATATTAACACAATGAGTTTTGATAAACAATCACCAATAATGTGGATACAATGACTGAAGTGACAAAGTGGGTAAAGGCAAATAATAGAAAAGCTAGAACAGTCTAGTAAGTTCAGAAAATCACTTTACTGTAATGCAGCCTCTAAAACCAGGAAATGACGACTTGTGTCATATCACGATATTACGATATCCAAAATTTAAGACGATATCTAGTCTCATATATCGATGTTTATATAATATTGATATATTGCCCAGCCCTAGTTGGGATCATTTGTTGATTATGAGGTTTGAAGGCCACAAACACAACCTTGTTTAGGTCTACTGAATGACTGTCAGCAGATTTAAGTCCTTGTATGTATGCCCATAGCAAAGGAAAATTCAAGATTAGATCTCCTATATCACATCACAAAAATGAGCACTAGTCAAGACCAATGGAGTATGTGTGCATTTGCCTTATTTATCTGAATTCTCACTTCAGAGACATATGCATGGTTCAGTCTCACAGTGTGAGTTCTTTAAATGTTCTTACTGGTGTCTCTTTTTTAGTCTCAGCTAAATGAAAAATCAGAGTAGTGCAAGCTCTCACATGAGTCTCAATACAATACCAAACAATTGGATGCAATACTTCAATTATAGGGATCATTAGGAGAAGTAACTCAGACACAAATGAGCACAGAATGATTAAAAAAAATGAAAAACTTCAGTTAGTCTCACAACATCAGAATGTACAACAGATAAGCAACAGTTTTTTTCCTTTGGGTGCCCTCCTAACAAATTTTAAAGAAAATAGTTCAACATTTTGGGAAATACCCTTTACGCATTTTTTTGTTGAGAGAGGATCAATACCACTCTAAATATGTAGCTGGAGCCAAGAGCCAGTTATCTTAGCTTAGCATAATGACTGGAAGCAGAGGGACGGAGCTAGCCCAGTCTTTTTCCAAAGGTGAAATCCTTGATACGTCACTAATAAGACATACCTTGTTTGTTTAAACTGCACCAAAATGTTTAGTTTAAAAAACAAAAAGTTGTGGTTTTAAAAGTGTTATGTGTAAGACTATTTCTTGGCCAAGAGCAGTGATTTTCTGGAGTCTGGCCAAGAAATACAGACATGCTCAAATTTGTTGGTACCCTTACAGCTCATTGAACTAATGCTTCATTCCTCCTGAAAAGTGATGAAATTGAAAACTATTTTATCATGTATACTTCCATGCCTTTGGTATGTCATAGAATAAAGCAAATAAGCTGTGAAAAGAGATGAATTATTGCTTATTCTACAAAGATATTCTAAAATGGCCTGGACACATTTGTTGGTACCCCTTAGAAAATATAATAAATAACTGGATTATAGTGATATTTCAAACTAATTAGTTTCTTTAATTAGTATCACACATGTCTCCATTTTTTTAATCAGTCATTCAGCCTATTTAAATGGAGAAAAGTAGTCACTGTGCTGTTTGGTATCATTGTGTGCACCACACTGAACATGGACCAGAGAAAGCAAAGGAGAGAGTTGTCTGAGGAGATCAGAAAGAAAATAATAGACAAGCATGGTAAAGGTAAAGGCTACAAGACTAAGAGCAGCTTGATGTTCCTGTGACAACAGTTGCAAATATTATTAAGAATCCTTCTGGGAGAATGTCCTTTGGACAGATGAGTCAAAACTGGAGCTTTTTGGCAAGTCACATCAGCTCTATGTTCACAGACGAAAAAATTAAGCTTTCAAAGAAAAGAACACCATACCTACAGTGAAACATGGAGGAGGCTCGGTTATGATTTGGGGCTGTTTTGCTGCGCCTGGTACAGGGTGCCTTGAATCTGTGCAGGGCACAATGAAATCTCAAGACTATCAAGGCATTCCGGAGCGAAACGTATTGCCCAGTGTCAGAAAGCTCGGTCTCAGTCGCAGGTCATGGGTCCTCCAACAGGATAATGACCTAAACACACAGCTAAAAGCACTCAAGAATAGATAAGAACAAAACATTGGACTATTCTGAAGTGGCCTTCTATGAGTCCTGATCTGAATCCTATCGAACATCTATGGAAAGAGCTGAAATTTGTAGTCTGGAGAAGGCACCCATCAAACCTGAGACAGCTGGAGCAGTTTGCTCAGGAAGAGTGGGCCAAACTACCTGTTAACAGGTGCACAAGTCTCACTGAGAGCTACAGAAAACGTTTGCTTGCAGTGATTGCCTCTAAAGGTTGTGCAACAAAATATTCCCATCATTTTTGTCCATGCCATTTTCATTTGTTTTCTTATTTACAATATTATGTTGAATAAAAAAATCAAAAGCAAAGTCTGATTTCTATTAAATATGTAATAAACAATGGTGGATGCCAATTACTAATCAAGTTATTTCAAAGAAAATTGTGCATTCTTCATTTTTTGTGGAGGGGTACCAACAAATTTGAGCACGTCTGTAGTCTGGCACATACTGTAACTCCCTTATGAAAGCACACTTTGTCATTTTTGTACTTTGGTTTTTGGACTGAGATATAACGTGTTCATTAGTGATCTTTAGAAGAGCTGGTTGATGGATGTTTATGCCTTTGGCAAGAGCCAGGCTAGCAGTTTCTAATTAGCCAATTAGCTTAGTTTCAAAACTGTTTTTACTTGTATTTTTTTTAAATATGTTAGGTCCATATGTACAGAGCCCCTAAGCGGACATGAGCAAAAAAAATCTAAAGTTTAGTTTCATATGCTCACACGAAACTTTCATGTGCTCACGTGAAAGGGTTTCATGTTGTGCGCACGTGAAACTAAACTTAAGGTTTTGCGTGCGCACATGAAACTAAACTTTAGATAATTTTTTTTGCTCATGTCCCCTTAGGGGCTCTGTACATATGTGTTTGTGTTATGCGGTGAATGTGAAAATGAACTGCTACCTCCTCTGTCAGCTCTAGTCAATGAAAAGGTGTTACCTGAGCTCGCCCGGTTGCACTGGGTAAAGGATGCTGATAGCCAGGCTCTCATTGGCTAGCTGTTAGCCAATCAGAGTCAAGCAGCTTAGCTAGTTGAATATTAATGAGAACTGGCACAAATCGAGCTGAGTCTTCCCGCAGGCTTTCTATACCACGCTAGAATGGCTTGAAACAAGGTAACCATGGCAGAACTTCAGACATTAGCACAAAGTAATGAAATACATGTGGCAGGGCACCTTTAACAGACAGCGTGGTATCAATCTTATTTAACTTTCTGCAGTAAAGCAAATGAGTGCATTTCCCTGAATGTGTATTGCTTTAGAAGTCTGGCATCCTGAATGAATGGTTCTCTTGGTGTCTCAAGGTGGGCGTTCCTCTAAATGGGCTGGTGGTCTGGGCACTTGGACTGCGGCATAATCGTCACCTGGCGCGCAGAGGCAGCAGTGAGGAGACACGCGCTGCCAGCAGTTTCCGGATTTATGTCCTGAACCTGGCCCTGGCTGACCTGCTGCTGCTCCTGCGTACCCCCCTCATGTTGGGCTACCTTGCTTACGGCTACAGCTGGCCGTTTGGTCGCGTCTTCTGCCAACTGACCATGTTCCTGCGAGGCCTGGGGTTATACGCCTCCGCTTTCCTCCTCTGTGCGGTGGCCCTGGAGCGATGCCTGTGTCTGCTGAGGCCTTTGTGGGCTCGACTGCGACGCCCCTCCTGGGCTGTTCCTCTGGCCTGTGGCATCTTATGGCTGATTGCCACCATCTTGTCTGCCCCCTACCTCCACACTGCCAGCCTGAAGGAAATTAACGGGACATACCGGTGCCTGGAGAGTGTGACGTTTGACATGGCGCTGTTTGTCACAGAAACAGTAGCAGGTTTCATCTTGCCCTTGCTGGTGTTCTTAGGAAGTAACCTGGCTGTTTTGCTCACCATTCAGCAAGCAGTACTACCCTCAACACCCACCTCCTTCACCCCTTCAACTGCTCGCCGGATGACCAGGATGTACCACGTGCTGTTTGTCACCATGCTTCTCTTCCTCACCTGCTGGGTGCCATATTTTGTTTGTCGGTTCCTGCTGGCCTTGGCTGAGGGGCGATCTGAATGGGCCACGCTGAAAAAAAGAGCATATCTTGGCAAATACATATCTCTGTACCTCGTGTACATTAAATGTGCTCTTAACCCGGTGCTGTACGTGTTCGCTGCCCGAGGCTTAGGCCGTGCTATCAAAGCTTCAGTTGTCTCCACTGTTGAAAGACTTTTCAATGACGACTCCTTAGATTCTATACGACGGAAGTCAATTAAGAATTCGCTGAAAAACTCACAGATGTAGTAGAGAGGTCACCAACAAATCAAATCATTAATTCCTTTTGATTTTTGAAAAATGTCAAGTCTTAAATATGACTTTTGACTGGTTGGTTTCTCCATTAGTGCAATTGTGAGCTGTGTAAAGCAAAGTATGTGCTTTAGGCCAACGTTTTCCAAATGGGTCTAAATACCACAGCAAATGGAGAAATAGGCGATTATTATTAATAGTATATTTCCCATATGTAGAGATGTAATGTTGACAGATTTGACCATAACTTAAGAGTGATCTCCAATGGAGGATCCTTGGCTTGAAACAGTTTGATGCCTGAAATGCTTCTGCTGCAGCACGTTGAAGGCAGGGTCATAATTGGGCGTAAAAATGAATTCATGAATCATCTTGTCTAGTTAGTTCATGGGCAGGGAACACCTTCATGGTAAACAAGCCAAAAGTGAACACAGAATTATTTCAGTGCTAGTTTCCTGGCCCCCGGGGGAACTTTACTGTATTATCGCAGTATGGTCCGAGGAACGGAAAGGAATTCTTGGCATCTTATCCGTATCAACAGTGACTCAGATCAAATAATCTGCTGAACTCACGCTCAAGATGTCCAAAACAAAAGTGGTCCTCGTCTATATATCTGGTACTAGTTGTAGCTATAAAACCAATGAATGTATCTATGTCTATGTATCTATCATAACATGCTGCGCAGAAAGTAAATATGTTGCACCTTCTTTATCTCATTATGAACACAACTATGTCTGACTAGACTGCACGGATGGCTTTATTACTTTTTTTTTTTGTTCATGAATGCATGACCTGTCATTGTTGAGGAAAGGGATGAAACTGTAAGTAGCACTTTACGTTTATTTTCTTTCTACTTCAAAACACGAATAAACAAAAGTCAATTTCTTGAAATGTTTTAATGTCTGTTTAATTACATCTGTTCATTCATAATTTATACTTCTACAGCATGCACTCATGTCTTCAAGGACCCATGGACACATTTTAATCATTGTTTTACAAACCTTTAGTCTTTATTTGCAAGTATAGTATTTCTTTAATGTGGTTTGTGTTCTGGTATTTAGGCTCAAATGACGACAGAGAAGTCAGATATCTGAACTTTCTAACAAAAAAACAACAACAAATTCATCCACACTGTGCAACAGTCAATTTAATTATAATTTACATCTAATATAGAATGCTGTAAAATACTGAGGGCAGCATACTGTTAAAAACGGTTAGGGTGTATATAGTCTGTATCGACAACGGCTCATTTACGAAATCGTTCCCACGCTGCCGGTAGTTCGCCGGATATCCCTCGCTTCCCGCTTTCTTTGGGTTTACTTTAAACTCCGGTTGTATCGAGGAAACCTGTAACCATTAACTGGAACCAGAGCAACGTTACATGCTGAAAATGGCCCATTTTGGGGGGGATAATGGGATCGTGCAACAAGGCAGCCCTGCTTTGTTCTTTCGGGGGAATGATTGTAAAGAGTTACAAAAGAATAGGTTTACGGAATTTACTCTCCATCTGAAGGGATCTGCTATGGCCAAAATGCACATGGCGATGGAGCAAATGACGTTTAACCATGTCTCCAGCTAATTTTAAATCGCTCACGGTTCTGTATTGTGTTAACAGTCAACTTCATTTAATATTGTATGTGGCGTTTTCTTTTGCAGGGTGCAATAATCCACCAAAACAAGTTCAGTTTTGAAGAGCCACGATTGCAGTCTGCCCCAGTGTCTCTTTTTTTTTTTTTTTTTTTGCTACTATTGTTTCCGCCAAATTTGGACATTTTCTAATACTTCACATAGTGGCTGCAATTGTTTTCACTAAATGGGTATCGCAGATTATTGCAGTAATATTGCTCCAAAAGATGTGTGCACACTTGCAAACTTCTTTAAGTGTTCCTTTATAAAAAAAAAAAAAAAAAAAAAATAAAAAATAAAGACTTATGTAAGCAGAGATTTGGTGAGGTACCCATCTGAACAAGGTGCACCACTGATCGGGTTGAAGAGCTGATCGGCGTGTCTGTGTGCCTGTAGCAGCAGCGCCTGGGCATCCTGAATGGCCTCTGGTTGCTGCAGGATTTCTCCCAGTTTCCGGGCAGCGGTCTCAGAGTCACTGTCTGGTATAATTTTTCTCAATCGAGCCTGAGCAACACAAAAAAAAATGTTGAGCACTGCTGTGTGATTTTGTGTAAATGTAAAGTACTGTGACAGTGTTTTGTAAAATGTTCTCAGAGACTTAAAACAACAACAAAGCTTTTTCCTGTAGTTGATAAGATCAACCAACACAATACAGAACCACAATGTGACATTCTCTCTGTGCCTTTCGTAAGACAGTTTTCAACATTCTCACTTTCACAATATATTACAAAAAGGTTGCACAATAGAGAACATGTTCAGACTGTCCTGTAACTTTCTACAGAAAGTGCCCATTCAGATATTTTGACATCTTACTCACAAGAAAAGGGACTGAACAATACGAATGCTTATGAAAACAGCTATTGTGCAATAAGGACATGTCAAGCTAAAACTAGATTTGGTGTAAGTGTGTTTTGTGCACCACCCATGCTCACCTCTAATGTAGTTTCATCTTTTTGTGGAGGTAGCAGGGGGAGGTTGAGATCTGCTTGTTCAGCTATCTGTAAGACCTGTGTGAACACACACAAGACAGGAAGAACAAGATGCACGAGTGCAAATGTATATCTTTATCTAATAAAGGAAGTCAAATAAAAGCAGAATGAGAACGATGAAAAACTCTGCTTCAAATCTGGTTCAAGTATATCATATAAACTGATAACAGACATTTCCCGTAGTTACTGCTCAGACCTATTTTCTTAAGAATAAACCCATTAGGTCAGCTTCCCCATAACAGACACATTTCACCATGCCGTTCAACTGAACCAACAAGAAGTGGGTAGACTCACTAATGCAAACAGACTGGTATTTGTGTGGAGAAATGCAGTCCACCACTTCTCTTTCTGGGTCACCTCAATTCTGATGTCTATGGTAATAAAACGGCCTGTAAAGCGTGGCAACATTTCAAAAGACACTTTTGTCAGACTTAATAAATATTTGGAAATTATGAAAACCTTGCGACAGTAAACACAGTTTGCCACAGTGTTTTGGCAAAAGCAACGTTATGAAAATAATGTGGCAAGGCAGATTTTGCCTTTTGACAATGATTCTCTCGCTTCCAAAACAGATTCAGAAACACATACGTTTACACACGATGCCTGCATGTTTGAGTGTCGAGGGATTTAGAAGATGATCTTTTGGATAGTGTAGCAGACCAATAGAAGGATGGAGAAGGATGAATGAAGAGGCTGCGAGAGCAATACATTTACCAAGTGTTTTATGCTTGATAATGAAAACATTAGGTTGAATAGCCCTTTACAAGCTTGTCTGAAAACAGAAAAAGAAACTCCTACGATCAGTTATGGAGTAAAGGAATAATTATACTAGTGCTGGGACGATTCGTCAATGTAGTCGACGTCATCGATTTCGTAAATGCGTCGACACAAATAATTTGCTAAATTATTCACTAAACTATATTCATTATTCACTAAATAAAATAAATAATTAAAACTTGCGTGCAAATTAATTAATGTAAAGCGGAACTAATGTAATGTGGAACTAGTGTTAGATACGCGGGTTCCAGGGAAGCCTAATCTGTAGCCCCGCCTTAGCTCTGAAGCTAGCCGAGCTCCTCCGCCTACATGCGTTTTTTGCCAGGTAGACGGTCCAGTGAGTGAGTCAGAGATAGCAGCACGAAAGGACGAGTGTGGCGAGTGGTGGCGACCCACAAGAGTTAGAGGACCCGCCGGCCTCTAACATGCTAACGCATATCCGACGCCATCGCCCAGATGTGCCAATCACTGGAACGAGACAAAAAAAAACTCTCCAACTTCTCCTCCCTACAGTGCTTAACCAGCCTTTAGATACAAATAATTAAAGTTAAATTAAAGGGAGAAGAGCTTGGATGTTAAACAAGAGCTTATTCATTATTTTACCTACTGTTAAAAAAAGCAAATACAGGCTACTCTCTTTGCACTTGCTCTGTTTACTTATACTTATTTTTGTATTCCTCCTGAAAGTGACTTTATTTTGTGGTTTGATAGATTGATAGCCTACATCTGGCTTCAGGTTGCACTACAAATTCATTTTACTTGAACAGTGCAGTGTTAAACAATTTTAATAAATAGAGATTTGAACCTTACTGAAATTTGTTTTGTGTAAATTGTTAATAATTGAGCAATGGGAAAATAATCGCTAATTGAAAAATTAATTGTTAGATTAGTCGAGTAATCGAAAAAATTATTGCTAGATTAACCGTTTTAAAAAATAATCGTTTGGGACAGCCCTAAATGATATAAAACAAATAAATCTCAAATATTAAAAGTTTAGGGCACAAAGACATGTTTTAGAGATTTCTGGTTAAATCTGCATGCGGGACCGTGTGAGTGTTTGCACCTCTTTAGCTTTCTCGTCCTCCTCCTCCACCTGGTCTCTCAGCATGCTTGATGCGTGCTGTAAAGAGACCGTGTGCTCGTCGGTTTTCTCCAGAGCGTGGACCACAGCCCTCAAGTCTTCCTGGAAACCCAGACACCACAACGAGACATCACGCAACACAATTACAGACACCATTTGCTTACTTATAAAGCAGATTAGGGGTGGGCGATATATATTATCAGGATATTTCAGGGTATATCTGCGATAATGATATTCTTGATAATATCACAAAATACTAAACAATATTGTATTATTAATTTCAAGAACATACAAATACAAAACATAAGTGTCATAGTATGTAGTAGTACAGTAGTATATGTCAGCATAAACGTTAACAGTTGACATCAAATATTGAGTAAGAACTAAAAACAAATTATCTCTCAGTTCCTAAGTTTGGAAACAACAGTAACTCAGAGTGGGTTTTAAATATATAAATGGTACAACAAATTGCACATTTAAACAGTTGCCAAAATAACAGGCAATTATGTCAACAAGTTGGAATACTGCCATTATCATAATATGAATTATTTCACATCATATCATGATATAAAAAAATTATACCGGTACTCTCTTGAAAGATATAATACGGCACACCACTTCTACAGATAATTAAATACACAGATTTACATACACATTATGCCATTACAAGGTAGTTGCACTCCATGGACTGTAACACAGTCCGGCTGTAGCAGCCTCCTCTGTCTACAGCGTTTCTCACCTCCAGAGTGCTCAGAGTTGTCTTTCCAACCACAGACTTCTTGGCCTCCTCCTGGCGGCGCTGAGATGATCGCTCCAAATCGTTTTGTTTCTGCACGGGAACTTTGAGCTCTGCACATTGAGCAAGAAACCTAAAAAAATAAATAAATCAATGTTTTTTTCTGTTTGATACTTTGAAATAATGATGTTTGACTCAATACTTGAAGATCAGACTGATTAGGGTTGGGTGATAAACTGATGCTCGTTTATCAACTTGTCTTTCACTGGAATCATATCATATCAAGGCATCTTTTCACCTGCTCTTATTCGTTAAATGTGTAACTGGAGGGGTTAGTACAGATATAACCCTTAGAAAGCAGGTTTAAGCCATTAATTTACACTGTTATTTCTGACTTCTTGCTCACCTGGTTTTCATTATGTTCAGATGTTCCTGGCTCTCTTTCTTCTCTTTCGGTCTCAAAGCAAGAGTTGCTCTGGGAAAACAGAACAAAGCATCCTTACAAAGTTGATTTTGACTACTATTCATTGGCAGTATTTGAAGAACCTCCTAGTTTTGAGGGAAAACTGATGACTGCTAAAATGGGTAAAATTACAGTCCAACCCATACTGGCTTTTTGAGGGCGATAGCTATATTAATATTTGGGAGTTTTAAACCTGATAACACATCAACTTGGCAGTGCTCTCTGGTTAACAAACCATGTAAAGGTGACATTTCCCCAATTTTTTTCCCCCCAATCTATTGCATCAGTTGACATAAAGCCTACACCAATACCAACACATTTGCAATAAGCTGGCCGGTTTATCGATTTATCTCTTGGTACAATACATACATGTCAGAACATTTATTCCCTGGGCACTTTATTAGGCAATGGTGGCATAAAGGTTAAAGAAGTGCGCTTGTAACCGGGAGGTCCTCTGTTCAATCCCCAGACGGACAGGATAAAAATCTATGTGGGGAAAGTGAAAGAGCAGTGCTTGTCCCTCCCTCATTACCACCACTGAGGTGCCCTTGAGCAAGGCCCTTAACCCAACCGCTCCAGAAGAGCTGCTCAGTGGAACAGCAGATCAGACTGTGGTTGTACTGGGCAGCCTCCAGGTATGAATGTGTAACTGTGTGAATGTTACAGGTTGTCGTTGCAGATGAGAAATTGTTCTCAATTGGCTTACCTGGATAAATAAAAGGTTAAAATAAAAAAATTAGGTTCACCTTCTACCTAAAGCTTATTACTAAAGTCATAGATAGTAGTGTTGTTGTTTTTTTACTTAACTGTTATACAACTATTACACACACACGTTTGTAAATGGGGTGGGCACAAAATTAGAAACAATTGTAATGCAGTCCAGTTCAACACCACTGCAAACTACAACCTCAATAATCCACTTTGATTAAATTAATACCTCTCTTACAGTGTCAATAAAAAAAATTAATAAATAAAAGTATTCAGCTGTAAATCAACACAGTCAAACTCACAGTATTGACAAGTCCATTATGTTCTCCAGAGCAGTGATTGAGGATCGTGGCATCAGCTTCCACTTGTCCTCACCTTTGACTTTCTTTGGGTCCGAAGATGAGCCTTCAGCTTTTTCAGGACACAAAAAGGAGCAACACAAGAAAACACAAAGTAACAACAGTGCAGTTGGCTTGCTTTGTGGTCCAAGTATGCTGCATCCTTTCCCTGCATGCTGTAACATGTATAGCTACATCTGAAGAGGCAGGACACCGTAATAAAAAGAGCTGTTCTAACCTTTCCTCTTCTGTGCTGGTTTTGGGTGGGAGATCTTGCCGTGTTTTTTTTCAGTGTGCGCTGGGTCCTATTAACACATTATTAAAGCGTGTGAAGCAACGTTAGGTCACAAGTTAACAGCAGACTGACAGAACTCTGCAGACACGAAGTCAACATCAGCTGTGTTTACCTTATCTTAACGTTACCTGATGCTCTGCCGCTTGTTGATCCGTCGTCTCATCTCTTTTTTTCTTGTTTTTCAAGTTAGGTTCTTTCGATGCGGCCCGGTTAGAACCTCTTACTGGCTTCATAACGTCAGCTATATTAGTTAACGATAAAGTAGCTAATATAACCCAATGTTTTTACGTAACGTTGTGGCTCACGTTAAACTAAAGTAGCTAGCTAAACAAGACAACACTAGTGAAGCAACAATAAGAAGCGTTCTTGTTCAACACATTAAGACCTAAAAGAAGTTATATAACGTTGAGACACAAATGTAGTAGCTACGCATCTTTGCAAAAAAAATCGCAAACTACCTAGCTAGCTAGCTGTAAGACAAGTTAACAGTCGAGCTACTTTTTCGCGCTGCTGCCTTCGAACGGTTCAGCGCACAATGCGCATGCGTAACACGAGTTTACCCGGAGGCGATATTACGAATCCCACTATGGCCACGCCAAGACCCGCCCTTCAATAGCGTTCACACACTACTATTGGCCAGGCGTCCATGCTTACATGTACAGGTCCTATCCCCTAACCCTAACCTTAACCACTCGAGGTGAAATGCCTAACCCCAACCAATCGAGCTGCTTCGTAGGGCGGGTCTTGGCGTGGCCATAGTGGGATTCGTAATTTTGCTACCCGGAGTAGCGCCTGACAGGCTGTCAGGCTAAAATTACATTACCAAGGCCAAAAACGCCACATAGGAATGCTTCCATGTTCACAACAATTAAACGTATTAATTCATTAACTAATCGGCAAATATTTTTTACAGTCACTGGAGGTATCGCAGGGCATAGAGGCATGGATGTTTTAGCATAGAGGACTCTACTGTAGTGCAATTTTATTTTATTTTTTTCAGGATGTAGGGTATTTCTCAAAATGTACCTATTCATGATTTACCTAGTCTAAAAACCATCTCTGAATAAAATATAAATGTAAAAATGTTGCAACAAATACTTTCTTAGGGCAACCTGCACTAAGTAGACAGTAGTTTACAGTTGTGCCATATTCTTTCCATTTTTCATTTTTATGGACTTTTGTCTTTCCTATTTTTTTAATCTAATATATTACTTTATATTTACCAGTAAATTAACGAATCAGATTGGAATTCCACATTAAACCTATAATCACTTGATACACCTTGGTCTATTGATAACATTGTTATGTCGGTTTGGTTTCAACTTTCAAAAAGGCGTGTGTGCCAATAGTATAGCATAGGTTAACCGATGAGTAGTTGTCTAGCAACCACTTGTTGTGACGTGAATGCAATGGAGGGGAGGGGAGGGGGCGCGCGCACATCAAGAGTGCCACATCTAGTGGCTGAATGTTATCAGAATCAGGTGTTGGGATGTTATCAATTGCAGCTTTCAATAGAACCAGGACTCTCCATTCAACCCATTATACAATTTACAATAAAGAGGGTAAATAATTATGCAATCAACTATTTTCAGTTTTTTTTATTCGTTTCTAATTTTGTCAATTCTGTAGAGTTGTTTTCACTTCTTTTGTACATCTTTTTGCAGCTAATTATTAGATATTATAACAATTCTTGAGCCGCCACGTGAAACCAATATACATAATCTAGTTTATTCATATTTTAAGCAGAAAAAGGAAAAGATATTCCTTAAGTAAAATGTCAAAATCACTGATATGTTTGCATTAAAAAACAAAAATGAAAAAAAGATTCCGAAATATAACTAAACATTTTGGTTGCTTTTTCCCCCGGTGTGGTCTGGATGGTGTTACAGGATGACACGGTGTCGGTTTCTGTCCCTCAGGTCTGTCACACCCTCCACGGGAGGTGAAATTTGCCTGTGAAGCGTCCGTGGTTTTGCAGGTCAAAGGGGCTGAGCACCTTCCTGATACCCAGCATGTTGCTCTGCGCTATCTCCTTGAACGTCCAGGGATTCTGATTATTCTGCTCCATATCAGCCTGCTTCTTTTGCAGAGCTGCTAGGCTCTCTCTGCTCATCACCTGAAATAAATACATAGGAATAACATATTGTAAGAGGAAAAACGTCGAAATGTCCAAAGTGCAACCATTGCAAATCAATAACAAATTAAAGTGATAAATTGTTGCGCATAACATTTTAATTCCAACAATAACACGTTCAAAGATTTAGCTTTTTATTTTTGTCATTTGCAAAAAAGGTTGTGTGCACAACAATGTGCAATTATGTAGTCATCACTTTTTGACCTCAGTACTCAAATTACATTATTCAAAACTTTCAGAATGTATTAAAATTAAGACAGCAACTGGCAAAGTATATACTGTTACCCACCTTGGCAGGGAAAGGTAGTTTCTTTGCCACTTCAGTCAAGATATGCTCAACCTCCCCCAGCTCCACCTTTCCTCCCACTTCCACGATTAAACGACCGTAGCGGACAGGTGTCACATAGTGGTCGATGGCTCCCTTGCCCCCACCCATGCGCTGACCCAAACCTTTACGTGTGACGGGTTTATATGGGCCATTGATGCGCCAGCGGGCAAATGTAGTCCGGGAATCCATCTTGCGGTTGATGGTTAGACGTATCATCTCTATGTGACCCCAATGAAGGTAGCCCCCTCCCATGGCCTGAGCACCAGAAAGAGAAAGAGAGAAAGAGGAAAGTCACTTTTAAATGCCATTGTTTGACTAACCACTATTTTTCACTTGTGTGAGGAAGAAAGCTAGATGGAAAAATAAAGTTGTTGGTGATTTCCCTAAGTCATAAGTGATATTGTTCTTGACACAAGATTGGATTTTTTATATACAGTGGGGGAAATAAGTATTTGACCCCTTGCTGATTTTGCAGGTTTGCCCACTTACAAAGAATGCAAAAATCTACAATTTTAATCATATGTACATTCTAACAGTGAAAGACAGAATCCCAAAGAAAATTCCAGAAAATCACATCATATGAATTTATTAAAATTGATAACCATCTGATGAGGAAAAACAAGTATTTGACCCCCTGGACAAACAGCAAGTATTCTGGCTCCTACAAGCCAGTTAGTCTTTCTTTAAGACACAGCCCCAATCCGAACCAATTATCTACATCAAATACACCTGCCTCACCTCGTTACCTGTATAAAAGACACCTATCAACACCCAAACAACCAGCATCCAACATCACCACCATGAGCAAGACCAAAGAGCTTTCTACGGACATCAGGGACAAGATTGTTGATCTGCACAAGGCTGGGATGGGCTACAAGAGAATCGGAAAGCAACTTTGAGAGAAAAGATCAACTGTCGGTGCAGTTATCAGGAAATGGAAGAAGCACCACACCACCGCCAACCTCCCTCGGTCTGGGCCTCCACACAAGATCTTGCCTCGTGGGGTGTCCCTGATCATGCGAACGGTGAGGAATCATCCCAAAACCACAAGGGGGGAACTGATGAATCAACTGAAGGCAGCTGGGACCACAGTTACAAAAGAAACGGTTGGTAACACACTACGCCGTCATGGATTGAAATCCTGCAGCGCACGCAAGGTCCCCCTGCTCAAGAAGAAACATGTACAGGCCCGCATGAAGTTCGCCATTCACCACCTGGACGACTCAGAAGAGGCCTGGAAGAAGGTGATGTGGTCAGATGAGACCAAAATAGAACTTTTTGGCCTCAACTCAACTTGTCGTGTTTGGAGGGCAAAGAACACCGAGTACAACCCAAAGAACACCATCCCCACCGTCAAGCATGGTGGTGGCAACATCATGCTTTGGGGATGTTTTTCAGCCAAGGGACGGGACAACTCCATCGTATTGAGGGGGAGGATGGACGGGGCCATGTATCGTGGAATTCTGGACCGACATCTCCTTCCCTCAGTGAGAGAGCTGAAGATGGGTCGAGGATGGGTGTTTCAGCACGACAACGACCCTAAGCACACCGCCAAAGCAACAAAAGAGTGGCTGAAGAAGAAGCACATCAAGGTTCTGGAGTGGCCTAGCCAGTCTCCAGACCTGAATCCGATTGAAAATCTTTGGAGGGAGCTTAAAATTCGAGTTGCCAGGCGACAACCTCAGAACCTGAATGATTTGGAGGCTGTCTGCAGGGAGGAGTGGGCCAACATCCCTGCCGAAATGTGCACAAACCTTGTCACCAACTATAAAAACCGTTTGACATCTGTGCTGGCCAATAATGGCTTTTCTACAAAATATTAACATGCTGTTTGACCAGGGGGTCAAATACTTGTTTTTCCTCATCAGATGTTTATCAATTTTAATAAATTCATATGTGATTTCCTGGAATTTTCTTTGGGATTCTGTCTTTCCCTGTTAGAATGTACATATGATTAAAATTGTAGATTTTTGCATTCTTTGTAAGCTGCAAAACCTGCAAAATCAGCAAGGGGTCAAATACTTATTTCCCCCACTGTGTGTGTGTGTGTGTGTGTGTGTGTGTGTGTGTATATATATATATATATATATATATATATATATATAGAAATGCTGAATCACAGTTCTTATACAGACTAGCTGTCAGATATCACCAAACAGAACTAACCACTACAGCTTTTTTTTGGGTGGCATTTCTGCTTTTATTTGATAGGAAAGCTGAGATATGAAAGGAGAGGGGGGGGTCGGATTCGAACCCTGGACCTTCTGCGTCGAGGCATAAACCTCTGAATATGTGCGCCCGCTCTAACAACTGAGCTATCCTGGCCACAACAATTCCAAATTTTACTGAACAATTAATTGTCTCAGAAATAATTGTGATTACCAATAGAATTGACATATAAATTAAACTTTTGAATGAATCCCAGTATACATCTTTTGGTTATATCACTTAGGTGACCCAGATGTACAATTACAAGTTACAAGTACACAGCCTATGAAGTAAACCACGCCTCTTTATTATCATCATATTATAATTTTTTCTTAAAATTAACAATAAACATCAACAGTCATTCCCCTCAGGATCTTAGCTAATTTTGCAATTAATTGCAAGTGCAACAGAGATTATGCAAAATATTATGATTAGACAATTATGTAATAATTGTTACAGGCCTACTCACCACAATAGCGTACTGTCCTGTAGTGAAGCCATTTGCTGCCCTCGCTGGGCCTTGGATATCTCGTAGCTTCTTCATCTCTTTCTTGGCCTTTTTAAAGTTAGGCACCTTGTTCATAAACTTCAGTTTGGGTTTCTCTGGCAGCACCAAATCTTCAGAGATAAAAACAAGAATGAGCAATCATAAAATGTGTCTACTTTCCTACCACAGGCAATACAACTTAACACTTCATCACTGAGTGAGACAAGACTAATATACATCACAATACTGCACTCTAAGTGCAACTTGCACAAACAAAGGTTTTACTTTACATCTTTATAAATATTATTTAAGTAGTTGTACATTTGTATTCCCAATTTGTATATATGTTTGTACATTCTTTCCTTTGTATTTTTTTATCTTTATTTTTTTAAATATTTGTTCTTGTATTCTATCCCATTTAATTATTTCTTGTATATTCTGTATGTGTGCTGTGTGTCTGATATTTTGTTGCTGTAGCACTGAAATTTCCCAATTTGGGATCAATAAAGTCTATCTAATCTAATCTAAACAACATACAGAATTAGACAAACATTTTAACAATCCAAAGACTGGACCATGGACAGAGGCCTTTGGAACTCTATATGGAGTGTTTTTCCTCACATCTTCCCCTCTACTGTATACATATAATAATGTTATGTGTGTCATAAAATAATATAGAAACAAAAAAAATGGAAATTGCTTAAAAATACACAAGACAAAGACAAGAAGACAAATGATTACCACTGTAGTCTGGAGGGATTTCATGTGTCTTCAGGCCAGCAGCTAGGACTTTCAAGTGGCTGTGTAAAAGACCTGTGGAACAATAGGGCACAATACGGAATTGTCATGTATTACTGCTAATAGACTACTACTAAATTTAAATGTGCGAATTGGAACAAATGTTTCTTCAAGCCGAAGGCAGAGAGAAAGTGACTAAGTGATATATGATATGATATGATATATATATATATATATATATATATATATATATATATATATAATTTTGGCAATCTCAGAAATTTACATCAATGATTATTAATGTGTACGGTCCCTGTAAAACCAACCAGTGAATAAATATATACAAAACACGCAATATGATGAAAAAAATGAGCGAGCTTTTGTTACCTATTGTTAACGTAAATGTCAGTATAACGTTAACTGTTAGCTAGCTAACTTGTGTTAACGTTAACGTTAGCTACCTTGTTGGTGACCGTGGGTTCTACAGATACCGGCCAATCCGCCGACAGCAGCCTTGATGAAGGAAAACATGATGTTAACGTTGCAAAGGACACTATAAACACCAAACTGACACTTCGTGTGGCCGATATACAAACATTCCAAGGCGGTTAACTAATTAAACTGCTATGAACACCCTGAACACCATGCTCTCTACAAGGCATAGGTACAAGGTCGGTGCCATTGCTGTATTGCTTGCTTCTTTAGTTTTGCCAGAAGAAGAGACACTTCCTGTATGTAAGTGTTTTTCACAATAAAAGACTCATCATCTTCTTCTTCTTCTTCTTCTTCTTCTGTTGGCTTTCCGGCAGACTAGATGCCTCGTGGCATATTGCTGCCTCCCATAGGACATTTTATGCACCAGTCAAAAGTATTGTCAGCTTCAGTGGAGTAGTCCTGTCGCAGAGATGTAATCCATGACGGCTTCCACTATCTCACATTTATATGCAGGGGGATTTAATAAGTCTCTCAATGTCATGTGCTGTTTTTTCTTAATGACTCACTCAGATATCCCAACACATACCCTTAACTCAATTTCTCTTTTCAGTGCCATTTTAGCTGCCTTATCTGCTGTCTCATTCCCCTCTACCCCAACATGAGCAGGCACCCACAGAAATCCCACCAATCCTCCAGCCTTCTCGATCTTATACAATAGAGCCATCACTTCCATAACCAGGTCTGGCCTGGGTCCCCATTTGCTTCCTATCAGAGTTTTTAAAACTGAAGCCGAATCTGAACATATGACTGCTCTCCTTGGCACCACTTCCTCCACCCACTGTAGTGCCCAAATTATAGCTATTAGCTCTGTTGTATAAACCGATACCCCGTCAGACAGTCGTTTGAGCTGTACAATTCCTAGTTGAGGAATATAAAAAGCAAAGCCAGACTTCCCAGTTTGTGGATCTTGAGATCCATCTGTGTAAATCTGAAGATAAGACTCCCAATGCTCACCCAGCCTTTGTTTAACCAACCCCAGACATAAACCACCTTCAAGATGTTTTAAGTTTTCCAATATACTGAAGTCTATGTCTGGGGTGGGCAGCATCCATGGCGGTATAACTGCCCAGTACACCTGTGGGGCCACACCTGCCTCTCCCAGTCCCAGTTTCTCCACCTTTTTGCTGATGTTAAATAAAAAACACTCTTTCTTCCTTTTCTCTGCTGCCCACTCCCAAGCATTATTCCGAACTGATTTTGTTGGGTGCTCTTCTTTGTATCCCCACAATTTAACAACATACTGCATTGCCAGTTTCTCTCGTCGAATTGACAATGGCATCTCCCCCATCTCAACCAGTAAAGCTGGAACTGGGGTTGTACGAAGAGCCCCACAACATATCCTCAGAGCCTTGGCCTGTATTACATCCCGTTTCTTTAAGTGTGATTCAGCTGCTGTTCCATAACAACCATAGTCTAGTCTTGACCTTATCATTGCTCTGTAAATCATTAGTAGCAAATCCCTGTCAGCACCCCATGTACTACCTGACAGGGAACGCATAATATTTATCACTTTCTCACACTTGTTAATAACATTATTGATCTGTATTCCCCATGTTAGTCTCTCATCAAAGTGCACACCCAGGAATTTGAAATCTTTAACCCTTTCAATTGCTTGTCCATACATAAACAAACCATTACATTCACTTTTCTTGTTGCCAAATCTACATCATCTACATATTTAGATTTATCCAGTGATATTTTAAATCCCTACTTTTCACCCCAGCTAGTTATCCTGTTTAGGGCTACCTGTATTTGTTCAATAGTTTGATATTTCTGCCCCTTTTCCAGATGGTCCTGTCATCTGCATACAGGGAAATTCCATAACTGGTCCCAATATCCTGAAAAATATCATTTATCATAATGTTAAATAGAAGTGGACTAATCACACTGCCCTGGGGCGTTCCATTTTCCACCTTTGTACCATCAGAAAAAGAATTTCCCACCCTGACGTGTATACTCATAAAAAATCTTGTATCCAATTAAGCATCCGCCCTCTGATTCCAGCCTCATAGAGCTTTATAACTAGCCCCTCTTTCCATAACATGTCATAGGCCTTTTCAATGTCAAGAAATACTGCCACTAGGGCTTCTTTATTTACCATGGCTTTCTTAATATCGCTGTCAAGGGAAAGCCCAGCATCCATGGTACTTCTCCCTCTACGAAAGCCACTTTGTACAGGAGTAAACCATCTATCCTTCTCTAATTTATACATTAATCTGACTGTAACCATTCTTTCCATTACTTTACATAACACTGAAGTAAGTGCAATAGGCCTATAAGATCCTGCCTTAGATGCGTCTTTGCCTGGTTTTAATATTTGGACCACCACTGCTTGTTTCCAGGAGCTAGGAAGAGTTCCCTCTTGCCATATATAATTGATCAACGACAGAAATTCTTCCAACACTAGATCACTCAGTTTATTAACTAGATCATAGCTAATACCATCCTTTCCTGGAGCTGTAGATCTCCCTTTACCTATTGCTCTATGCAGTTCTTCTAATGAGAAAAAGACATTACAAATATCAGAATTATCTTCATTTACCTCTAGTTTAAACCTGTTTGGCTCCAAAGTCTCATTTCGTTTTCTTATACCTTCCTCGCCAATATTAGCTCCACTGTGAACAGCTTTACATTTATTTTGACACATTTTAGCTTTATCCAAATCACTTGTAGCAAACATGCCCTCCTCCTCTAACATTGGCATTTTCTTTATCCTAATAATTCCTGACATACAATGCACTACCCGCCATATTTCCGTTACTGACGTCTCTACCCTTAGTTTGCCACAGTAGTTCCTCCAGCACTCTTTTTTTGCAATCTTAATCACTCGTCTTGCCTTAGCCCTAAACCTTTTGTATTCTATTGCATTATACTTTGTCGGGCCCCTTCTTAATTTTCTATAAGCCAAGTTCCTATCCCTCACTGCTTTATCACATGCCCTATTCCACCATGGGACACTCACTTTCGCTTTATGGCTTTTCTTTAAAAGGAATGCATTCATATGCTCTACTTAATATTATTGAACATAAACTATTGTTCCACTCATCTATCGTTCCCTCCCCATTTACGTTATCAAGGCCACTATCACATCTGCTAGAGAACTTCCCCCAGTCTGCCTTGTTATAATTAAAATATTCTGGTCTTGCTTGCTCTTCAGCTAACAAAGTTTTCCCAAACCTCAAAAGTATTGGAAAGTGATCACTGCCCATTCTGTACCTATCCATAGAATCCCATTCCCCTACCCTTGCCAATTGACTGGACGCCATTGCTAAATCTATACATGAAACTGCCCCGGTCTTAATTTCAAACCTAGTTGGGCGGCCATCATTCACACAAACCAACCCATGCCTGTCCATAAAATCCTCCACTGTTCTCCCATTATTATCTTTCATTCTACTACCCCAAAGAGGATTATGCGCGTTAAAATCGCCTACCCATATAACCGGTGCCTCTATTTGTTCCATGACCTCCTCCAGTTCTACCATGCTGATTTGCAAGCACGGATTATAAAAATGTACTACATTTACCCACCTATGCTCTCCCCATACCCTCACCACCACACACTCTAGAGAAGACTCAATTTCCAACCTCTGGTACAGCACATCAGATCTTACAAATGTTGCACACCCTCCTCCTGATTTTTCCTTTCGATCCTGTCTACACGATTCATACCCTGGCACCACAAAGTCTAAACAAGGTTTGAGCCATGTTTCCTGAACACACAATAAAGCTGGTTTGTACTCTCCTTTAAATACATCCACAAATTCTGCCCATTTGCAATTAGACTCCTTGCGTTCCATTGCAATATGTAAAACATCAACAGATTAATTATCATCATATTCATTCTTATTCATTCCCACCTCTTTACCTTTGTCCTCACTCCTACCTATGGGCCCCCTTCCCCTCTCTCTCCCTCTCTCCTGCTCCACCATCTTCTGTCTCATGAACATGTGCAACTCCTCTGGGTCTAGTTCTACCTCCTCAAGAAACCTTTCAGCAGCATCTACCACAATCTAAATTGCATCTGATCTCTTGGTTATATTTCTAGCTGCCCATATCACATCTACCATAAATGCAAGAAGTGGTTTCTTTTCCTGTATCTGCACTATTCCCCTTTTATTCAGCAGTGCAGGGACACTGGTCCCCACACTTGTCCCCCCTCTGGTCCCCTCTGGCCTGTCAGCTACCCCTGAGCCCTTCACTTTCCCCAACGCCTCTGCATAAGACATGATCCCTCCAGCTCTAACCTTTTCCACTTCCACAGCGGTTATATGACACCCACATCCCTTGAAGGAAGTTATATGGTTACCACCACAATTACAACACTTTGTTTCCACAACCTGTCACTGCGCCAAGTCATGATCTTCCCCACACTTTCCACATCTCCTATTCCCTCTGCATGCAGCTGCCACATGTCCAAACCGTTGACACTTGTAGCATCGCAATGGAGGACGTCTGTACTCTCTCACTGGGAAACTCATATACCCCATGTATACTCTTGTTGGCATGGTTTCTTGCTTAAAGATAAGCAACACAGCTGGGCCATTTTTTGAAACCTACAGGCAGACTCAATCTCAGCTCCCTGTAAATGCTTAACTATGTCACTCTCAGTAATGTCAGAGCTAATGTATATTACTCCCTTAACATCTCTACCTGTAGGAACAAAGCATTCAATTGACCTATTCATTAGATGGCGGACTTTCATAGCACTTGTTCTTTGGCCTTCTGTTTTGCAAAAAAATCTGAAAATTTCCATTTCTCAACATTCTCACATTAAGTATACTTCCCATTTTATCCTTTATGTCATCAGACAGTCTGAGGGGGTTTACAGCTTTATCACTCTTATCTTTCAATTTAGCAACAAACATAAATCCTCCTTCATCATCAAGTTTTGACATATTTCTATGGTCTTGGTCCTCGTCCCCCTCACTTGATCTATAAGACCTGTCCCTTTTCTTGCCATCTTCATTCTGTCCATTAGGACCATTACCCTTCCTCCTTTGGCTACCTCCCGAAGCCATCCCAACGGTATCCCTTCACCGGGGAGCCTTGGTTGGATTCAGTCCAAAACCTACTAATAGTCCGTAAACGTAGACTGCCGTAGCTCCAAAAAGTATAAACTCGTCAATAGTAGGCCTAAACGCTGATTCAAACCGACCGCCGCTAACGCTTCCTGATCCGTCACTCCACGGTCGCCACGGTCGCCATGCTCAGCCACGTCCACACCCCGACTCTCCAACAAAAGACTTATCTCTACATCTCTTCTATTTTGAAATGCCAGACCAAACGTCAGCTAGTTCTGCCAGCAGAACTCGTTGAGGCCATACTAAAATCGATGTGTGCATGGTCTGGATGTATAATAAAGTGTGTAAGACACAATTATTTATTTTCATAGCCGTGTTGAATACTCGATTCTGATTGGCCTTACCGAATGGTTATCCAGCCGATGCCACTATTTGAGCTAGCCCCTGTACCAAACGACAGATCTCTGTTTCTCTGTAAGAGCAAAACAAATATGAGCTAATAGTGCTCAACAATAATCTATTATTATTATTATTATTGTATTATTGATTTTATTTTGTATCATTTATAGACTTAGAACCAGGTCAAACTCTGTTGCACTAATGTGGTTTAATATTTGAAATGGATTCAAAGCAAATAACCTGGCTAAACTTTAAAGGACAACATTCTTCGAAAATCCATCAGATTTTTTCTTCCAGTGTTAAAATCAAAATAAAACTATAAAACCAACACAACCCAAGAGTTCAATTGAATGTGTGAATAAATTCACTGAATACCATATCAGTTAATTGCTTTCCAAGGATTAGGGAAAAGACATTTTTGGAATTTATATTTGCATATTGTTTTTGCATTTGACTTTTACTTGAGGGGACGGGATAGCAGTCAGCCCCTCTACCTCATTACTACAACAAGCCAAGAGAGAGGAAAAGACAACAATAATCATGCCAAAACACAAGTGGGAATTACTTTTAGGTGTGAAATGGGAAACTGAGACTCCAGAGTTGATATACAGTTTCATGTTTATTAAAATGGGACGGATTTACAGTTTGTACACTCCATCCACATTGGCATTGATTTAGAAAGCTCAAACAAGTACAAATGCAATATATACATACATTTATAAAATACAATAGTATTTTTTTTTCATTATTTGAAGTGATGGTTATGAGGCCTTTTAAGCAAGCTACACTTGAACTGTTCAGTCAGAAAGATGCCGTGGATAAGCGGAGTCAAGCCTACAGAATCTACAATATTCAGATCTCCATGTTAGAAAAATAGTCTCGTGCGCACAAAAGTTCCCTCACAGAAATGTGTTGCAATTACAGAAGGCTATAGAATCAACAGCACAGGCACCAGAGAAACGAGCAGAACACACATCATGAGCACAGAGGAGTTAAAGAATGTCGGACAATTGGGATCTCCGTTCCTTTGGTTTTTGCTTCTGTTGGGTTATCACGTTACATTACAAACTGGCAACGCTACAGACCAATTTTCTCTTTTTCAGAACTAAATTGAATGAATATATTGTACAGACTGTAGTGTGTAAAGAGTTAGGATTCTTTTACACATGTTCTGATCTTAGAGAGTTATACCTGTAAATCTGAATGGGCACCTTCAGTGAGAGACAGACAGTGGCACGTCTCTAGGCCGAGAGACAAGTGTTATGAAAACATGGTACACGATGACTCAACTTTATAGTGCATTATGTGTACAGCAGCTTTTGTCAGGGTTTTCTCTCATTGCTCCGTTATGAAATTCACGCTGCCACCTCAGGTAACAATTTTTCAAAGCGAGATAGACAAAAACATCTTTTCAGCAAAGCTTCATCTCCGGGGCAGACATTTAGGAATATTCCCTGATTTTTTGTTTTGTTTTACTGTTCACACGATTTAGCAACACAAACACATTATGCACTTGCCATTAGTTATGTCTGTGAGAAACACTTATGAGGTCAAAACTGCCCTTTGTTATCCGACATGTACACTTAATTCGGAAAAGATTGAATGGATAAAGTGGCGTTCTGCGATGACAAACCTGTAAAGAATTATGGGACGTCTCCGTGATATCATTTTGTTTGTTTCCGTTATTAAGAGGGGTGTCATGGTGAAAAGGTTGAAGCCATAACTCCAGCAGTTATGAGAACAGATGTATCCACATCAAGCCACATGTTGTTCTTGGGCCATCAGAGCTGTGGATGATACAGGTTTTGGTTTCTCTTTATTTCCAAACATTAAGAAAAATTTTAGGAGTTATGTGCAGTGCAATATCATGCATGATGAGACGGCAGTTTCCTTTGATAATTTGTTACTTTTGTTAGGAATGTGGTAGAAATTCATCCTCTTTCACGTCACCCATCTTTGTCGTGCCAGTCCTGTACATTTTCATCATTCTGAAGATTCTATAATAGCACAGTTGACTGTCAAAGCATTTCCTTTTAACCAAGACCAGAGTATGTGTTAACGGATTGTGGTGTGGTGTCGAAAATACGGAACAGTTTGGAGGATTTGTTCCAAACAGCTTAATAAGTGCGTATATATATATATAACCATTATTTAAAAAGCATACTGAGGTCATTTAGTAGAATGATAAAGAATACCATAAAGTAATGTCCATTATGTTAAACCTGTAGTTCATTTAATTTGTTTTAAACATTTTACAAATTACTGCCATTTTGTGGTCAGAATACTTTTTTACAGCTTAAATAAAAATGAACACGTCTCTCACATCACAATATGTAAGCTGTGAAAAAAATAACTTAATAACCCACAGTAATGAGGATGATGAATTACAATTATCTCAGGTTTGGAACTAATTACCACCCGAAGACTTCATGCGTCAAATCTCATTTTAATAATAGAAATCTGGACGTGGCCCTTCTAAATATTATTCAAGTTTGCCGCTGACTGACGTGTTTTGCGTGGTTAGGATTTGAATTCACTTTATCGGTATCACTGTCTGTTCCCTAGACAAACAAATGGATCTATGAGAGCAGGCAAGCGCTGAAGATCCATCTCGATTTATTTCATTTGTTACTCAAAACCAGACAAAGTTTATGGGGCTTGATTTCACATGATTTAATGATACTCTTCATAATGTGCAAACAGGAATTATCAGTAAACAATATTTGATTTATGCAGGTTTTAGAGGGTCAGTTTGATTGGTCCTTCTTGCACTTTGAGTATTAAATCCCCAGTTACCCATGATTAGTAAAGCAATGTAAGATTTCATGTAGTGTATTTACGCTGTTGTTGATCCACAGACGACACACTGAATAATAACTAACCATCGTAACTAATAGTTTGGGATCAAACTGTTGAACTGAACTACTGTGAATACAACATCCAGTGCCCTTATGGCTGAGGGGAAATAAAGCAGCAGTGAGACTAGATCCCAGAGAGTAAAAGACAGACATAAAAAGACTCCGTTCCCATGTACTGATAAGTCTTTGTAGTATTTCACATTAAAACCTAACAATGCAATGTGCAAGTTAGGACAATATTAATACAATACCCATATGGAGGTGATTAGACCAGCAACTGTAAAAGTGGTAATATTATGCATGCTTATTCAAATATTGTGTGTTCTGGAGTTCAAGCAGTTTCTCAAATTTAGGTTTTGAAACCGCTCAAGCCAAGACGATGACCGGTTCAGCACTGAACCCACAGATAAGCACAGGCGCCTGTCTTGAATGAATTCTCGGTTTAAATGGATTAAAGGGCCGGGTGAATGAATCAGCGGTTGTTTCTTACTTCTGTTAAAAAAAAAAAAAAAACTTGCTGTCCGACGGTGTGGTATAATTGCGTCACAGGAATATATATACTTTAGATGAAATCATCCGTTTCTCCCGTGCACTCTCCCACACGTACACACTCGCACAGCTTTCTTTGCGTTTCTCATCAACTCCATAGCAGACTCTACTATGGCAATGGGTCTCGTGTGCTTTTTGTTATCCCCACAAGTCCTCAGCATGTCCTGCTTTTGTTTGGTGCCTTTGATCCCAATAGCTTCAAGTGTCAAGTCTCACGTGTGGTTACTGCTATTAGTTAACCGTCTCTTTGTGGGAGAGTCTCTCACTCTCTGGGCGACACAGTGAGTATGGACAGGCACTCCACCTGGCAGACACACCACGTCAGGCTCACTGAAGGTGTTGTGGCACAGGTGGCATCCTTTCTTTTCAGACACAAAGACTGGTTTCTTCCGGTCTTTCAACTGAGGAGAAAACACATTAAAGTAGAGTAACAGTGACTTAAAAGCAGTAGTGAGCACAAAGATAACACTCCGGTGTTAAAATTACATGAAAATGGAATAATCAAATGATATAGTTAAGACAATAAATGCTTACTTCTCAGAATGTGTTAATACCAACAATATTTGTCCTGTTTTTAGACATGTTTCTTTTGATGGATAACGTACATCACTCGCTCCCTTATATGCTTTATCTGTTTCAGAAACCTAGTTATATTTGCTAGTTATAAAATAAAAATCGACAAGATTCATGACAAAGAAATTCATAAATCTGATTTAAGAATGATGCAATCAGATCTCACTCAGTGGAGTAATCTGCCAATTCAAATGTCTGGTCAAATTTCAACCATTCAGATGAACAACCTACTAGGGCTGGACCCGAATATTTGAATATTCGTTTGGTGGGTTGGTATTCAAATTGAAAATTTGACATTCGAATATTCGTTTCTTTTTTTTAATTTTATTTTGGTTAAAATTATATTATCTATCTATCTATCTATCTATCTATCTATCTATCTATCTATCTATCTATCTCTCGTTCACACTCCAGTCCAGTTGGTGGCGGTAATGCACATTTTTTTGCCAACCGCCAACCGCCAATAAACTACAAAGAAGAAGAAGAAGATACTGTCGGTACACGATGACGCCAAGGGGGTAAGCTTTGCTTCAGAACTCGAGCCATCATGGCGCCATTTTGTTGCTAACTGGCCATCACCTCCTGTTAGCATTCCGCTGACCGCCATTTTTTTTTTACGTCACTTGACTGCGAATAACTTTACATCTGAAGCGTTTAAAGACTCTATTTGTCCGTTGTTTAGTTCCAAAGAAACACGACAATGTATAAAATGCTTCATTACCTTGTACCTCACGTTATGGCTCCTTAGCAGACGTTTTTGTAAAAATAAGCTAACGATTGTGTCATAACCAAGTGACTTACTATCGCATGGTAGAGGAATTACCGTACAGTACAGGAGAAGCTCGCAGGCAGTTTCGACTTACATGAGATGTTTAGGTTTAATTACTAATGTTAACTAGCATGTTAGTGATCAATAATTAGCCTGTGCCCATGTTATCTCCTTACATACACCTACAGTCTCCGTATCTGTAAGATTGGGAATGATTGAGATTTCTCTTGGCACAGCTACCAGAAGACTTACAACTTTCAGACACGTTGCTCACGTCACATTCTCTCAGTTGGAGGCTGCGCAGTAAAGCTGGCCATCACCGGAAAAGTGCTTCTAATAGCCTTCACTGGTCTCCGTCCAGAGCAACGGGGTCTATTGGTCCATTATATACTGTCTATGGATGACGCCCACTTCGAGCATTTAGCAAGCTGGGCAGAGAAGCTAGCAGCGATAACAAGTGCGGAAATGGAAAACGTTTGTTTCGCGTTTTTCCCTTGTGATTCTGCCAGAAACTTCAACATTGTGAGGCGAAGAGATTGTTTTGGAATATAAAGCTTGGATATTACATTTCCTTGGACTCTTGGGGATTTATGAAAATCAAGTTTGGGTCAAAATACCACTTTGTTGCTGAAAGGACAACGACAACAGGTATGCATGCACTCTCGGCTGCACAGATTACGGCTAAATTGTTTTATTTTCTTTTACTTTTTTTTACTTTAAAGCATTTAATTTAATGCTTTAAAGTTATAAAATCGCTCATGAGTGGAAGTTTTATCGAGGTTACAGCGACGCCCCAGTCACAAAGTGTCCCGTTGACGGGACGGTGATCCTTGAGAGGTTAAAACTTTATTAATTATTAATTAAATTAATTAAAAAATTAATTAAATATTAATTCTGAACGCGTCTGGCCTGTCTATCTATATTGCACCAAATACGACACTGCACTCCCTTGTAAAGTAGTTTGGATGAAAGGTTCTCAAAATAATCAAAATGCAAACAAACAGACACATAGAGATTCCTGCCTTTATCAGAGATAATAATATGTTCAGCCCCCTCTCTCCGAAGCTTTGAATATTCGATGCTCATTACTACCGAAGCTTCGAAGCTCAAAAAATGGTATTCGGACCAGCCCTACAACCTACCAACAATTATTGATTTGTTCTGCCCCCCTACTATCATTTATGACAACTAGAAGCATCACATCTCCTGATCCGAGGAGATGGAACTAGCAAATGTTTGGAAAAATAACTAAAACCATTACTCAATAATAACAAAAATAGTTGCATATTCATTTCCTGTTGATCACTACAGTATATTTATTAAACGACTAATCAAGGTAGCTCTACTTCAGTTGTTCATTATTTAATTGGTTTACTAAGGATTACTCTATCTATTGGAGAAGTTTTTGGGGATCTATAACTTTGCCTTTAAAAAGTACTCGTTTATGTTAACATTATCATAATTAGTGCCGTCAATCCTTTCTGAAACTAATGCCGTTTTATCCCTTAAAAAAAAAATTGAATTGAAAATTGAAATCTTAAAAAAGTATGGTGTCAAGGCTGTAAAACAACACACAACAAGTATAGCAGTTAGAGGAAGATGTAAAGACTCACCCGGTCATGCAGCAGTTGAAGGTTTTCAGAGTGGGCTAGCCCCAGAGCAATCTGGGAGGTGCGGCAGGCATGCATACTGGCCCGGATGGCTCGACCCAGAAAGGGCCGCAGCAGCTGCAGTGACCAGCCCTCGGGGAGCATGCGCAGGACACGGACCGCATCAAACACCTCGCCGTGCCGATTTAGGAGGTCCACCGCTGCCATCTCCAGGTCTCCACCTCCTGCTGCAGTCTGGGGTTTTCCAGAAAGGTTTCTGTCTAGATACACCCCCAAGAGCAGGTGAAATAGCTGCTGTCGGTACGCAGAATCCCGACAGCAAGAGGCCCATGTACAGAAGGCCTCAGCAGATGGGAAGTCTCTCAGCTTGTGAACCAAGATATGCAGTGCTTTATCATGCTCCTCCAGTTTTCCATGTAGTGTTGCACGCTCTAGCAGCAGTTGTTCACAGTCCTCCATCTTACCTAAACAAAGCAGAAGGACATGACACATTAAGGCTCAAACTCTGCATAATGATCTCTCATTGTGACTTTGGAGAATCACACCTTGCTATCTAGGATTTTCCAGTCATTTTTAAACCCAGACCCAACGTCTGCATTTATGATGCTACAATCGGTCATACAAGATGTGTTAAGTCTAAGATGACACGGTTGTCGACTGTACTATATCAAGCTAAACATCATTACAATTAAAATCACCTAGACCCTCAAAGATCTGGTTAAAATGCTGCTAGCATTCAAAGTTTGTACAAAAATAGATCCATGGATCGATCCATCGTAAAAAATAAAGATATTCAAGTGTAGTGGCATTTTCAGGCTTGTGACTCACCTAAAAGAAACTGTGCACGGTATAGATTGGACTCCCTGAGCAGGCCTTGGAGCCTCTCTCTAGCTCTGGTGAGCTTCTGCTCATCTGTTGGCGACTCCGACAGCAGTGACAAGACCCTCTCCAGGTACAACACGGCCAGGTGTGTGTGGAACTTCTCCTTCTGCATCCACAAACACACATCCACAACAATCTGAATTCAATAAACCTTCCGTTAGGAGGGTTCTTAGATAAAATAGCAGAAACGGTTGTCCTGAAAAGACTATGTTCACATGGATTGCAAATTGCAATACTTAGATATTAACTTGATTAATCAGCATTTTTCTAATTACATTAATCTGAAGGGTTATTAAAGAACTACATCACAAAAGAACATAAAACAGAAAGACACCATACCAACAGGAGAATGAGAAAGGCGGTTATTCTCTATCTACTACAATGGAGCGTCTCAGTAACCTACAGATCAGACTGTGGTTGTTCCGTTCTCAGTGTGAATCAGTGTAACTGTGAGCAGGGCACTCCTGAAAAAGAGCAATGCTCTACTGTAAGTGAAATTACCTTGGTGATTTTTTTTTAACTAATGCAAACTCCTGGGAGAAGGAAGGCCGAAATTGAAGGTGTACATACGAGGGATGTGCATCTCTGGTCTGAGGCTGATGTGCTATGGATCGTGATGCACACGATCCGATACATTAAAGATACATACTGTATGCAGCAAACACTGATGAGCTACGATTCCTCCCCTATTACTATACAGAGCGATTCAACACAACGCGAGTAGCGCTGGGTAACGAACGTCGATACTTTTATGGCACCGAAAAAAATCCAATCCTATGAGTATCTAAAGATTATTTATCTTTCGGTGCCAAATTTTGGTTCTAAAAGCGTATGAGCGCAACCTTATCTGTCCTGTCTGCATATTGACACAGAGCGGAGCTCCAACCGACACACGGAGAGGTGCGGACGGAGTAAACTGTCTGCAGTTTTGTGGAAGTCACAGAGAGTCACGGTTGGTTTCAAGTGTGGTTACAGTTTTTTAAAACTTCACGCAGACCGCGTTTGCTGCGATAGGATATTAATGGCGAGCCGAAGGCGGTCGCGGTGCTGTTTAGGTTACACTTCCTCTTATTAGACAAGCAGGCACAACGGTGGTTTCTCTGCCCTGATGACTGACTGACAGGCTGAGCTTGCAAGGCAAAGCACTTTTAATAATGTTACTCTGAGTGAGCAGTTTTACCAGAATTTTTTATTTTGATAACTGTTTTGATTCACAATTAAGGTGGAAAATAAAAGCTTTGTGTTAATGTATTTTGTTGATGTTGAAATGGATTTAAAAACATATGGTATCGGTTCCTAAAGATACTTTTTTTAAACTGAGGTATCAAAATTGGCACCAGATCGAAAGATTTTGAACGATACCCAGCCCTAAATTCGAGGCAAAATAATACGATGCTATGCAGTTTAATATGGTACAGAGAGTTTGATGTTATGTCTTTAGTTCTTCTGAAACCAACAAATTGTGTTGGTAAGCAGCCTGCACTGCACTTTCACAACGTGGCAGAAACACTTTCACTTCCATTAAAAGGCGTATTAATAGCATATTTAGTATATGAAAAACAAATTTGATAATATATTGAAGACAGAAATTCTGTTAATATATCCTAATCAATCAGAGTTCTTTCTACTTTTACTTGACTACCTTTCTCAAATGGTAGCCCAATTTTGATGTAAGCCAATGTGAAGCTCAACAAAATCGTGGTGAATCTTCCCATCCCTAGTACGCACATACTCTTTAAAGGCAACCTAGCTCTCAGGTCAGGATTGTAGGAGGAAGTCAAGGGACAGTGCTAACCACTGAGACCAGCTTCATAGTCTGTTGCAGTCAATGTATATCCGCAATTCAGTACTTTGGAGAACTGATACTGCAGGGAAATTCTTCTAATGATTCCTGCTAGCATGCAGGGAGGTTAGTGTTTGGATCAGCTACCACACAGCATCTCTGGGGCTAGCACACATTGTGTGTGTTGCTCAGGGACACTGAAACAGAGCCAACCACTTTTTGAACACCAAGACCTGAACCAGGGTCCCCCAGTTCTCTCTAACCACAAAGCCACAGCGGATCATTTTATTGTACCTTTGTCCTTCTCTCCAGCACCAGGTGTTCCAGGTAGAGAAGCAGCGCCTGGCTGTGCTTTCCCAGGTAAGTGATGACATCATCAGGGTTCAGTTCGGACAGATCTTTGCTGGCAGGCCTTTTGGTAAAAATGTGGACACCTATCTATGAACAAAAAAGAAAGGCTAGGTTACCACTCTAGCAGTACCACGTCATGCAAAATATGAGATGATTATGCCAGAGAATTATGTGAAAATGTCACAAGATATCATTTTGCAAAAAAAAAAAAAGAAAAAGCACATTAAGTCTATCTGCTTCTTCTATTTAAGCCGTACGTGAACGGAGTTGTATGGTGGTATATACAGTGGGTACGGAAAGTATTCAGACCCCTTTACATTTTTCACTGTTTCATTGCAGCCATTTGCTAAAATCAAAAAAGTTCATTTTATTTCTCATTAATGTACACTCAGCACCCCATCTTGACAGAAAAAAACAGAAATGTAGAAATTTTTGCAAATTTATTAAAAAAGAAAAACTGAAATATCACATGGTCATAAGTATTCAGACCCTTTGCTGTGACACTCATATTTAACTAGCATGCTGTCCATTTCTTCTGATCCTCCTTGAGATGGGTCTACTCCTTCATTGGAGTCCTGCTGTGTTTGATTAAATTGGACTTGATTAGGAAAGGCACACATCTGTCTATATAAGAACTTACAGCTAGAATAGAATAGAATAGAATAGAATAGAATAGCCTTTATTGTCATTGCACTGTGAAGGTACAACGGAATTTAGGGTGCTCTCACAGAGCTCATAGTGCATGTCAGAGCAAATGAGAATCATGAGGTCGAAGGAACTGCCCAAGGAGCTCAGAGACAGAATTGTGGCAAGGCACAGATCTGGCCAAGGTTACAAAAGAATTTCTGCAGCACTCAAGGTTCTTAAGAGTACAGTAGCCTCCATAATCCTTAAATGGAAGAAGTTTGGGACAACCGGAACAGAACTCTTCCTAGACCTGGCCGTCCAGCCAAACTGAGCAATCGTGGGAGAAGAGCCTTGGTGAGAGAGGTAAAGAAGAACCCAAAGATCACTGTGGCTGAGCTCCAGAGATGCAGTAGGGAGATAGTTCTACAAAGTCAACTATTGCTGCAGCCCTCCACCAGTCGGGGCTTTATGGCAGTGGCCCGACGGAAGCCTCTCCTCAGTGCAAGACATATGAAAGCCTGCATAGAATTTGCCAAAAACACATGAAGGACTCCCAGACTATGAGAAATAAGAGTCTCTGGTCTGATGAGACCAAGATTGAACTTTTTGGTGTTAATTCTAAGCGGTATGTGTGGAGAAAACCAGGCATTGCTCATCACCTGCCCAATACAATCTGAACAGTGGCAGCATCATGCTATGGGGTGTTTTTCAGCTGCAGGGACAGGACGACTGGTTGCAATTGAAGGAAAGATGAATGCGGCCAAGTACAGAGATATCCTGGAAGAAAACCTCATCCAGAGGGATCAGGACCTCAGACTGGGCCGACGGTTCACCTTCCAACAAGACAATGATCCTAAGCACACGGCTAAAATAACAAAGGAGTGGCTTCGGAACAACTCTGTGACCATTCTTGACTGGCCCAGCCAGAGCCCTGACCTAAACCCAATTGAGCATCTCTGGAGAGATCTGAAAATGGCTGTCCACCAACGTTCGCCATCCAACCTGACTGAACTGGAGAGGATCTGCAAGGAAGAATGGCAGAGGATCCCCAAATCCAGGTGTGAAGAACTTGTTGCATCATTCCCAACAAGACTGGCTGTACTAGCTCAAAAGGGTGCTTCTACTCAATACTGAGCAAAGGATCTGAATACTTATGACCATGTGATATTTCAGTTTTTCTTTTTTTTCTGTCAAGATGGGGTGCTGAGTGTACATTAATGAGAAATAAAATGAACTTTTTTGATTTTAGCAAATGGCTGCAATGAAACAAAGAGTGAAAAATTTAAAGGGGTCTGAATACTTTCCGGTTTATTGAGCTCCCTCATACAGTAGGTACAGCTCAATAGAAATTTCTTTTTATATAATAAGGAACTGAAGAAATGGCTTGCGAGAGATCACATCTCTTCTTACTGTCTTGTTTTGCATTAAAGATACATGGAATTGAATGGTTATTCATTTTTAACTTTATATAATTACGCCTATGTGCTGTGGTACATGTTTTATTGTCATTTTTTAATTTGCAGGGTTTTTTTCTGTTACTTGGTAGACAGTGATTTAATTAAGTGAAATTTAAATGAAATAAAAAAGGTCATTTGAGATAATTTAAGGTCCTGGTAACCTACGGTGGGATCCTTCTGCAAGGCCCAGTCTGCATACTTCCATATGAGGTCCAGGTTGGAACAGGAGTAGAGAAAGTCCACGATGTACTCATAAAGGTCAGATCTTGTGGAGTCCTGCAGATCCCCATCTACCACGCGAATCCACAACTGTCAGAAAAATAGAGGTAATACGTGAAGTTCCTAAACATTATGTTGGCGCAGATTCTTCTGTGAGAAATTTTAACTTATTTTAGGCATACCTGAAGTGCTGCTGAATCCTGACCATTATAATGATAGAGCAGCCCAAGTGCAAAATATCTAGAAGGGGAAAAAAGACTGAATGAAGCAAAGCCTCTCCCTCAACAATCTTTGTTTTGTACAAAGTAATTAAATTGACTTGACTAAACTAGACAGTATTAAAGCTTTACCAAGGTGATAATCAACGAGAATGTACCAAATAAAGCCCCGTCTCAATCATCTCAGTTGCTGAGTTTCCATCACGATATGACACAATCAAATTGAAACTACCAATTTACCCTAATCACTCTTTACAAGCAGTGCAGGTAACTTTTAAAAGAATGAAGTGAATGTGTGGATGGTGTTTCAGATTAATTCTATTTGTGTGTCCATTCCAATAATTGCGCTTTTACAGATGTGAAGGCTCTTGAAACTATAAAATGTCTGCATGTTAAAATGCAGTGATCTCCAGTGTGTTTTTCATGTTATATTAACTTAATCTTAAAAAAGGAGCAACTCAAAACCAAAAATGACAATATACACACTTGTGATATTTCTCCAGCCATGGAAGGCTGTCCGCTAGTTGGCAGGCATTGTCTGAAGCTAGCAGATCTAGAAGGCTGTCATGATCCTGTTCAGCATACAGCTTTAACAGTGCAGTGTCCACGTCCTCTTTACAGCCATTGGCCACCTCTGTGCTTCGTACCTGTGTGCGGAGGAAGAAACACATTAGGTTATACATATTGGTATTACAAGGACAGTATTACAAGGACTTCTGACAGGTGAACTATGTGTAAATAAAAGATTATTTTTACTCCATTTACCTCTCCTAAATAACTGATAAGGAATTTCTTGCATCGCAGCACTTTTTCCTGGTCGCCCTGGGCCAGGTGGTTGAGATCTGCAAACTCGTGAAGAGGAGGATGGCAGCGTGTGAATGAAGAGGAAGCTGGCAGCAACAGTGGGTAGAGAGATATCAGCTCCCGCACATCCAGCTGACCCTTCCTGCAAAAAAGTTTTTTTAAGCACTCATGAGTGAAGCAATCAAAGCCAGATTCTAGAGGAACTAGAAAGCCGCCATAGGACGCACACGATACATCATAGCGGCACAACCTTCAACATTTGTTATAACATTTACAATAGAAAATGTTTTTTCAACGTGCATTGGTATGGCATAAAAGTACACATTGATAGATCAATAAAAAATTGCCTGACTCAAACAAATCCTCAAAACAAATCATTTGCCCATGGACAAACTTTCAAACAGGAAAACACAGAACTGGAAACATAACCTCCTTGGCAGAGGCATCTATAATATTATACATTTGTAAAGTAATTACAAAGACTACAGTGAAGTTAGAGAAGAAACAGTAGGGTTTGGGGTAACAACTTTGGTCAAGTGACCAAAATTGGTTGTTTAGTCAAACAGCGGTTCCTTAAGTCTTAAGAAAGTTCATGTGTCCTACAAAAGTTTTTTTTGCCAAGGAGCTTAAAAGGTGCTCTAAGCGATGTTGGGGTGACGTTATTCTTGTTGAAGTTCAAAGTATTTTCAAACAAAACAAGACTAGCTGTATAGGACAAAACATTTTCCAGCTTAAAAAACGTGTGACATCGCTTAGAGTACCTTTAAGTCATATGAATTAATTTAACAGACTATGAAAAGACCGACAGATTGGAATTGGAAAACATGAATGGGGTAATTTGATTGCTCTTCAAGGTGTAACAATTTATTCCAACAGTGACTTCAATTCAAGTCTTACAATGACCACAGCTCAACATGTACTGGTGTGTGAGGGTCAGTAATATTAGTTAGAAAGCAAAAATAAATACTCTACTGCTATATTAATCACTAAAAGACTAAATATTTATGTATGTGGTAACACAAGGCTTTTCTAGGAAAACCTTGGGCCTGAATGGTATTTGCTGGACTCAAGCCACAGACAGTTTAATCCCATGACAAAACAAAGCAGTTTAACAAACAAACTAACACCGACTGGGACTCTTACCTGAAGTGTTCTTTTGCTTCTAGAAACTGAAGCTGGCCAAACTGTATGAAACCTGCCTGCTGGAGAATTCTTTTGTGCAAAATCTGTACATGCAGAAAGTGACAATATATGAGACAATTGTGTTTTTTGTTTTAGGAGATATACTGACAGTTATTTAATAGTTTACATTAAAAGATCTCAGCCCAGACAAAGTAATCATAGTATCATTGAATATCAGCGATACGAGTAACATTGTATGGTCGACTAATCAGACATATCGTCATCTTTTTGACATATTTCAGTCAAAACAACACACGGTTTGTTACCTGGTACTTGTCTTTGGGAATATTTTGCTGTGCTCCCTCTGTGAGGAGGAGTGCCTCCTCCACTCTGTGACTGGCCAGCAAGTCCTGGATCTGTCTCTCAAGCGGCAGAGGTACCAGGACATAGACTGCCTTAGTGGAAGCCAGAATGACCTTTCCTAAAACACACAGCACTCACAGGTCAGAACATCACTCTCAAGCAGCCAGAAATATCCATAATGATATCACAAGTGGCTTGAATATAAACAACCAACAGTCTCGGTTTTAAAATGTATTTAGTTCTGGAAAGAGACGGCTTCATGTGTTCAGCTTTAGTTGCTTATCGGTTGTTGAAGAGAAAGATTCTCTGTAATAGGAAAAGGTTGCTAGTGCTCCACATCCCATTGAGAATTAAGACCCCAGTGCATGCGATGTTGGAAGTAGAGGTGAGGCAGCTCCACTATCGGCAGCTTCCCTTTACAGCACCAAATGGTTTATTTTTAAGAATTGATGCTTACATTTGCTTCTGTCATTCATATTTCCTTACAACATAAATATATGCTTTTATAGCCTAGTGATGTGATTGTCAGAAATGATAAGCCTATCTCCTCATGTGCGCATGCTGTTTTTTTATTAAAAGATTTTTAATAATATTTATATAGCAAATCTTTTCATAAGCGTCAGCTGCCAGCCAAACAGCAACTACCCATTTATGTCAAGCTGGCTACTTCATTCATTTTTGATTCTGATAAAAATTAGTTTAAATTAACAAGTTGGAATTCTCTATGTGTGTACATTATGACCTCTAGCCTCCTTAATCTACATCTAGACAGGGAACATCTTCATTAGACGGGATACTTCACAAAACACAGGTGGCAGCAACTTGACGATGACGTAGCATTTAAAAAGGCATCTGAAAGCACTGCATTTTCTATATACGCCACACACGTTTTGGGTTTAATGAATGAATTAGCCTGTCTTAATCTTTTTACTGCAGAGCCATCTCTAAGATACATTGCAGACGGTGTGGTGTTGTAGTTTTTCTAACGTTTGCTAGGCCAAAAACAACGTTAATCTTGCCATAAAAAAAAAGGACGCAGTTATAATGGGTTTGCGTTAACGCCGTTAATAACGCGTTCAACTGACAGCACTAGTTTCTAGTAAAACAATACATTAACCATCATTGTGGCATGTCTTAATAAACCTTACATTGAAGTGTCAAATAAAAAAATAAATAAAAAAATAAGGTCTGATGATTCTTAATTACAAAAGTTCTGATCCGTTAGGAATAGCCATAGTTTTAAATATTAATAGTTATTTAGAGACTGTGTTGACTAAAACACACAAAAAGCCTAATTCTCCTTTACAATAGGTGTTTACAATCGGGGAGGCAAACTCATTAAAACATGCAATAATTAAGATCAGTAATGTTACTACTGTATATCTTTTGTCCTTTTTATTGTAATTTCTACCTGCCTAATGGACTACAGATGAAAATTAGCCCTTGGGCTACAATCTGGCACTTTTACGTGTAGTGCTGTACATGTTCATCAAATGTGCATTGTCATGAAATAATAAATAAAATAAAAGTGTATTTGATGGAAATGTGGCATTAGAATGTGCCAGAGGCCAACAAATTTGGGCTTTTACGGCCAAAACTTTTCTCCGGAGGTGGTATGCCCCCAGACCTCCCAGAAAGAAATTCTACGTCCCTGGCCCTGTGCAGCTCTATCTGGCTTTCAGACTCTTTCTGGTAAAAGGTTTTGGTTTCTCAGTCCAGCAAACCAAAGCCAAATCTCTTTCCATCCCTGGACCATTTATTAACAGAGGCCTGTTTTCCAATCCATTGTTCAAATATCTGCATTCAATAAGGACGCACTTGACAGTTGAAGACACATAATTTATATCTATTTTCTATAATCTATATGGGATGGGAACTCTGCCGTTTGACAAAAGTCAAGTCAACGTCTAGTGAAGTGAAGGGATCATTATTAAAAAGGGACCTTGTTGACTTTTGTCACCATTAAATGTGTTACAGCCTATATGAATAATGGCAAAAATTAATCAATTAGGGAATCACTTCTTCTGATTTCTTTTGGTAAAAAATCATTAGACGACATAGGTTGAAAATCCTTGAGAAAGCAATAAGTGAGAATACCTTCAAAGTCTTGCAGAATGTGTCCATCCCTGAATGAAAGGGTCTGTTTTAGCTGTTGGTCCAACATGCTGTGGACAGTGATGAAGCTTTCATCCAAAGCCACCACGTACGGAAAACACACAGCAGCACCAATCACGCTCTCTGACCAGTTGACCGGAGCCCGCTGAGATACCCCTTCTGCATTGGCAAACATTCCTGGAGGGGGATGTGGAGAGATAGCTTCTCAAAAACGTAACAGCAGATGCACACAGGCTATAAAAACTGTTAGGTTAGCCTGTTTTGACGTTACATAGACAACATGATAAATATAGTATGTTAACCTAAAAAAGAAATAATAAGTAATAAAAAAATAAAACTTTAACTTTTAGATTTTTTTTTTTTTACCTTTTTAATACCCCATAGAACGCAATTTAATATTTATTTAATAAGTCGAAGAACAATGGAGAACCTGTAGGGACAATAAGGCCTACGGTTATCTTGGACATTTACATTTTTTGTCAGTATTTTCTTGCTGTAAAAGAACAATAATTCTTCGTTATATGATTAATCCATAAACGTGACTTGGATGCAAACAAATGGCAGAAAATGGATGGATGGATTAACCAATGAAATATTAGCCTGATTAGTTAATTTAATCCCTGCCAAAGTTGACAGACATACCAAGACAAAATATTCAGCTTTGTAAATTATGTTTAAGACTTTTTAATACCTACTAAGGCCTTTTTTTTTTTTTTTTTTTTTTTAGGGAACTCAAATTCAATGCATTTAAAAGAGCTGCAGGCCCTGTTTTTGCCCCAACCTACCCAGACCACCGGGTGCTGCTAAGAGGAACTCCTCCCTGCCGATCCTCTTCACAATGGGTCTCCTCTCTTCACTGTTGTAAGGAAAGAGGTCTTGGGAGGCTCCTGTGTTGTAGTTCAGAATCATATACTGTGTAGCCAGGGCCAGGCACAAGAAGTACCCGTCAACACTGACGGCACAGGGCTGCTCAGGAGTGGTCACCTCTTTGACCAGCTGCACTCTGTCCTCATACACCATGTAAATCTGCACCGTCCGCCGCTTGGAGGAGAGCACACCCATTTCCACACAGAACGGATCACCGTTCACTGGGTTCTCGTTAATGCAGAACGCTGTCACACCTCTGATCTTGGCTCCACCTCCTGCCGCCGAGGGCATGGTCTCCAGTGTTACCATGTCAACCAGGAAGACAATTCCATCGCAAAGCACTATCAAACGCTCCAAAGCGGAGGCAGCACGCAGCTCAGCAACTGGTTTCTTGAGGCCCAGATATTTGTGCAGCAGCTTCTGAGCCAAGTAACTCAATTTTCCTTTGGAGGAAGTGACCTCGTCCAGCAGGAAGTGGTGGATGAAGCAGTCATTGGTACCCATGTACAAGTGCTTTCCACAGCATTCAATGCACTCGATGTTGATGCGAGCCTTGTCGCCCATGAGGAGATCTCGCTCCACAGCGGGGACAAGCTCAAAAGCCTTCACACTCATCTCAGCCAAGGCATCTACACTACATGATACAAAACAGACAGGCATCAACAAAACTGCAGACAAATTAAATAATCAAATATCAGAGTATACCGCAAAACATTTTCTCATGACATTATTAAATCACCGGCAATAAGCTAAATCTCAGAAATACTGAGGCATGGGGTGTCCCCCATTCATGAGAACACTCTTACTGGATATATTCTGCTTTTAGACTTTTGCTAATTTCTGACTGATTTACTTCTAAATAATAACACACAAGTGTGAGCCCTAAAAATGCCCAAATGCAGCCATATATATATATATAAAACCAGCATGGCTGTGGAATGAGGACTGTAGATTCCATAACATGTTTAGAAATTAGGCATATCACTTAGCTCTGGGTTTGTTAAGGACTTACTATCAACATTTTCAACTGGCGTTTGTTTAATAGGTTTATATTTGACACATACATACTCTGTATTGTGCTTTGCTTGCTTTTTGTTTCGATCTTTCTTGCCCTGAGATGCAAGTAGAGTCGGGGTGTGTGACACTTGAATAAAGATTCTACTAATGGCCTAGCCGCCATGGTACTACATATAATTGATTACTGGTGTGTGTATCTGTCCTTAGCCATAAATATTAAAGATATATTCAATGTCTGTCCCATTATGGTAACATAACGCCTTCCCTATATAGCTAATAGCTTATTCACATCCTTACCAATATCTCCTGTGTTATGTCATGAAGCTAAGTTAGTCCTCTTTCCTAAACAGTATTCACGTTAAGTATAGTTACGGTTTATTATCAACAGGTCTGGAAAACATTAGCTAACATACGCTCATGTAACGTTAACGTTGCTAAAGTGGTGACAGCTAGCTAACCAGCTAACGACGTTAACGCCAGCTAACTTGACAAACCCACAGAGGCTAACGGTGGTAGCAAAACAAATCTAACTGTTAACACTGGCTGACAGGAGGTAGAATATTTTGTTCGCAGGCTAATGTAGATTAAGCATGTGATGAAGTCATGGTCATAACGTTATATAAATTGATTATACTAGGCAGCTTCTGGACCAACTAGCTAGGCTTACGTTAGCTTAAAGACACCAGTGATGCCAATGCTATCAAGCTAATTAACGCTAAGCTAGACTTTCAATGTGGCTGAAGTAAAGTAGGGCTTATTTATAATGTGTCTCTGTCCGAAGAAAACCAACCTAGGTTTCAACCGGTCTCCCCTCCCTTGAGATGATGCTCTGCGTACTAGCTAACTCCGTCCTGGAGCGGTTGGCGTTAGCATAGCTTAACGTTAACGTTACCTACCTATCGCTGCACACAGCGATCAGGACGGCAGGCCAGCGTGACCGGATCACCACAAACAGGCGAACTACTCCAAAAACAGCCGCCACGACATATATTTACAGTCAGACATTAATATGGCCATTGCGCTAGGGGCGGCACCGCACCGACCGACAGGCGGAAAAATACGGCTTCAAGGAGCGTTAGGTCTTCCTTGTCCAGTATAACCATTGACATATATACAAGAGTATAACACGCCGCCCATTTGCGCTGCACTCCTGCTGGTTGCAGGTGATGCGTTCAATACCGTCAAGCAAGAAGCAAAATTGTAGGATTTCTCATCACATTTTAAATTCAATATGACCAAAAAATATGAATGTTTATAACATTATCTTCCTTAAGGTTTAGTGCAAATGATCATTGGTTTGTTCACTCATGGGGCGGCAGTAGCTCAGTCCGTGGACCGTACCAAGTATGGAGGGTGGACTGGTAGCTGGAAAGGTGCCAGTTCGCTTCCGGGGCACTTGAGCAAGGCACCGAACCCCCAAACTGCTCCAGGGGCTGACCCTGTGCTATGACCCCTTTACAAGAGAATGCGTCTGGTGTTGTATCTAGAAGGGATATGTGAAGAAATACACTTCAACTCCTGTGAATTTGGCTTGTGTAAAATTGCCTTGTGTTCTTTCTTTCTTTCTTTCTTTCTTTCTTTCTTTCTTTCTTTCTTTCTTTCTTTCTTACTTCAGATGTAAGGGAATGGGTGCTGAGATGAGGTCATACAGGAGCATTTCCACATCATCTCATAATAGAAGAATGAAGACATTTTGACAAGTCATAGCATGAAAAGCACAAGTGCATTATTGATTGCTGCTTTCCACTTGTGGATGTCCTGGTATTGTTCTATGACGGGCTCATTGGATTAATAGCTCACCGGGACACTTAATGGAACAGAGCATTCATTAATGCTTTTGATTTCACTTGTGCTTTTCCTGCTTTGTCAAGTCAAAATGTCTGTTTTTGTATTTTACACTGCTGTTAGCCTACTATAAAGTGCTTACTATGACTGAAGGTTTGTCGGTCTAGCTAAATGAGAAATAAAATACAGAACCAAAATATCAGTGAGCTTTTGTTTGAAGGTTTTGAGTAATTCCAAATATCAATCAATCAATCAATCAATCAATCAATCAATCAATCAATCAATCAATCAATCAATCAATCAACCAATCAACCAATCAACATGTATTTGTATAGCCATTTACAGCAACCAGCAGGTATCCGAAGTGCTTTATATCAACAAGAATAAAACATCCAACAGTAAAGTAAAATCAGAAAGGAATAAAACATACAGTGAAATCAGAAAGCGGATACATATAATGTATATTTGCTACTTTACTTTTATCACTAAAATTTGGAAGCCAATATTGTACTTTGTACTCAACTACATTCATTGTACGTTAGTTACTAGTTACTTTGTAGATTAAATTAATATCAACTAATACATTCTGATGTACACATCACTATAATCCAGGGATATAGGCCTAATATATATTATTCTGAAATGGGTCATTGTGTATAATGAGTAGGCTACTTTTAGTTTTGGTACTTTAGGTACATTTTGATGCTAATACTTCTTTACTTTTACTTAAGTAAGATTGCGAATGCAGGACTTTCACTTGTACAATAACAGAGAGCATTTCTACACTGTGGTATTGTTACTTTAAAAAAAATATTCTGAGTACTTCTTTCACCACTGCATTTCATGTGAGCACTTTATTTATGGCTCACATGTTAAAGGTTTTGAGTGAGTTACTGCCTTTTTCAGGACAAATTAAGTGTTGTTCTACGCAGTTCTGACAAACTGGAGACTGTAGGAGTTAACTAACTCCAGAAGATGGCAGCAGTGCAACAATAAGGATGCAAGCTGCCATTCAAAACAAAAGAAGAGAAAGAAGGGGGGGACATGACAGTTTTTACCCTTTACCACAGACTGTTTTTTACATGACACAGGCAGGGTTATTATGACAATTTGAAGCAGAACATGTTCGTTAAAGTGACTTCCTGATGAGGGCAGAAATACGCAGTAGCGTCTAAACTGTCTCAATATCTCACGGGAAAAAAAGAAGAAGGGGGGAAACAGGTGACGCTGAAAGTCCAAACTGTCTCTGAACGCAACTCTGCCGCTTTTCACCCAAGATGCACCTGTCCAACTGAACTGTCTGCGAAAAGCCATTTTGTTGTGTTAGCTAGCTATGATGTGGGTAAAGAAAGTTACCCATAACATGGGTCTGTTATATCAACCCTAACTATGTCAATTTTAGGTGTTTGTTTGCTGTTGCGAAATACAATAATTGAACTCGTTAAAATCTGTAAGTAATCAATACTGGCATGGACTAGCCTAAAAGACAAAAAAAGCTAAAGTGTTGAGGAGAAGACGAAAGCTGGTAACGTTAGCTAAAGTGTGCTGCAGTTTCATATAAAATACTGTTAGCTAACTATCTGTTTACTTAACTGGCGGTAGTTATGTTTTCTGATTGATTAACCCAACGTTAGTCAGTGTTTGTTTGTAAATGTGTTTTGAATATACTGCGACTGTCCGCGCTGTCCGCCAAAGACAACAAAGAGTCTGTGTTGCTGACAGTAAATAAACAGGCGACTGAACAATCAAACAGTAACTCAGCAAAACACTTGAAGCATACAGCGTTAAGCCAAAGCGCTAATCTGATAATGGCAGAGGACACCCGGCAGGACAAGAGAGCCAGCTTCTCCGCTATACCCGACCACAACACCAACGGGATGGCCAGGACCTCCGCTCTGGCCTCAAGCAAAAGTGGCGCTTCAAAGAAATTAGTGATCAAAAATTTCAAAGGTACTGTCCCTCATCGTTTTCACCTTCGTTATCTAACCGCATCAGTCACATCGATGTATCTTAAACAGCGGACGTTGTAACTTTTAGACCATAACGTTACTGTATGTTGTCTGTCTCTGGGTTGTGTAACGTCACAATTTGTTGACCTTACTGCTCTGTAGGGCTGGGTATCGTTCAATCAGTTTTGATACGTGAATTCGATTTTTTTTTTTTTTAGAAACCAATTATATAAATACCATTTTAACAAAAATATATTACAACATTAGGTACACATCTTTTTATTTTATTTTTTCAGCTCCTTTAAACCTATGTGACGCACACTGTCAAGCATCTCAAAATACAACACATGTGAGCCCCCTTATCTGTGGTAACAGTTTTTCCTGCATGCCTCTACAAGGTGTAACGTTAGACAGCCAATCACAAGTATTATTAGATCTTGGTACAAGGATGCCGCGTATTCATTGGCTCACTGACGCTGATAAGATGCACTTGATGACAATTTGGTAATGAATGACAAGGCATTTTTCGATACTTTATAGGCTACTATGGAGGCAATTTGGACGGTGCCTAAAAGTTACAAAGTTCGATACCCCCAGCCCTACTGCTCTGATCAGTTCATGTCAGATTTGGATAGGGATTTTGTAATCGCACATGCTTAACATCTCCCAGTGATATAGTTTTTTTTTTTTTGCTTGCTGCATTGATTTTATGTGGTGTGATGTTTAAAGCCTCTCCCAACTTCAGGTCTTGATAAAGACAGTATATAATACAAGGCAGTAACACAGTAGCTTTTCATATAGGCAGGTAGCTAAGCAGGCATCTGCTGATGCATCAAATATTAATAACATATATTTCATTAGCAATAAAGACTCAAAAAACAAGTTTAAAGTATTTGTTTGACAACAGCAAAATTGTAAGCTTCTGTGTGCAAACTTCTTAAGAACAATACATGTCTCAACTTATTTACTATCACTGGACCGTAATCCATCAGAACTGATAGTTTACAAATGTGCAACTTATCATGTTTGTGTTAAAAACATCAAACTAGGTTCTATCCAAATGCTAATACTGTTTCATTTGCATTAATTAGTTCCTGTCTGCTTGTTTGGTGGTTCCCAACATGTATAACAAATAACGTTGTTGCTGTTTTTTTTGTTTTTTTTGTAATAGACAGGCCAAAACTAGCAGAGAACTATACTGAGGACACGTGGCTGAAGCTACGCGATGCAGTGGGTGCCATCCAGAACAGCACCTCTATCAAGTACAATCTGGAGGAGCTTTATCAGGTTTGCTGATTCTTTTTTTTCTCCCATACAATACATACTTGAAGTTGCCAATGGTAAATCATAGCTCAGGGTTAAAATAAACTTGTGGAGACAAATTAATCTATCGCATCAAAACGGTATCTACTTTTATGTTTGTGTTATATTGGTGTACATTAATGTGCACATTGAATACATCTAAAACATATGAAAACTGCATTCCCACATAACAAAAGTGGATTAATAAACTCTACTAAAATGAATAAAAACCAGTGGCCAAATCTAAGATAAAAACATCGTAATATACAGTGTTTTTCTTGTGCTCTTGTCTCTTCTCCTTGTCTCTCTTTCTTGAAGGCGGTAGAAAACCTCTGTTCGTATAAAGTCTCCCCCACGCTGTACAAGCAGCTACGGCAGGTCTGTGAAGATCACGTACAGGCCCAGATCCAACAGTTTAGAGAATATCCTTTTTTTTTGTGAATAACCACATCAGTCAATTTATGTGTCGAACCTGTGGAAACATTTGTTGGAACAAATAGGATGCATATTGTGGGGTTCTTAGATTTTGTTCTCAGCCTACTGTTAAATACAACGTTGAGTGAGGTATGTTCATTTAAGAGTCCTTTTCAGATCAAGCAGCCCATGATTCATAGTAGGAGAAGCTAGTTAGCCAGCCTGAACACACTGCTGCAATCTAAGCTAAGTGCAGTGCTCATTTTTTTATAACAAACTAGCTTTATTTTATTAAAGAAAAATGTTTAAAGATTATTTTTTGGGGCATTTTTAAGCCTTATTGACAGGACAGCTGAAGAAATGAAAGGGGGGAATGACACGCAGCAAGGGCTGCAGGTCAGAGTCGAATCCAGGTCAGCTGCGTCAAGGAGTAAACTTCTATATATGCGCGCCTGCTCTACCAACTGAGCAATCCAGGCGCACACAAACCTGCTTTTTTGACAGTGATTCTAAACTAGGGCTGGGCGATATGGAGAAAATCCAATATCACAATATTTTTGACTAAATACCTCTGTCGATATTTTGACGATATTGTAGAGGGGACAATTGGTGCTTTAACAAAATATCTTCACAGTTAGATTTTAGATAAATAATCATCAATAATGTCTAGCTCACCCAGTAAGAGCATGCGCCCCATGTCGGCTGAGGCCTTTGCAGCGGCCCGGGTTAGAATCCGACCTGCGGCCCTTTGCTGCATGTCATCCCCCAGCTCTCTCCCACCTTTCCTGTCTATCCACTGTCACTCTAAAATAAAGGGAACCCCCCAAAAATAATCTTAAAAAAAATAATTTAATAATGTGGATATAATGACTAAGTGGGTAAAGGCAAATAATAGAACAGCTAGAACAGTCTGGTAAGTTCAGAAAATGGCATCACTTTACTGTTATGCAGTAGCTTGGTTGACAGTTGTAACTGAGAGTAGAGTGGGTCTGGGGAAGGTTCATTAACAGCTTATTTCCAAAGGGGCGTCACCAACGGATGGCCGCCGCTCAAATGCCTCTGGGCGCAATTTGACAGTCTTTCAACCGATCAGACCAACGATCCGGGTGATGTAGCAGCGACAGCGGCATCAACGGGTTGCTGCGCTTTGGTGGCCATCATGTTGAATGTAAACAAAAAGTTGCTTGCTGTCGCTGCGCTATCGTCATCGTTTAAAGCCCGTTTCAACGGTTTTGATTGGTGCCTCGATTTGGAAAAATTGGAAATGGGCTCGAATGGGCGCTTGGCCAGACTGACTTGGAGAGCAAATCTCAAATTTGCCGGAAGTTCGTCAGGATTTTCGCAGGCTAGTAATGCAGCCTTTAAAACCAGCAAAAGACAAAACTTAAGCCATTTACGATATTACGATATCTAAAATCTAAGACAATATCTAGTCTCATATCACGATATCGATATAGCATCAATATATTGCCCAGCTCTATTCTAAACTCTGTTTTGTGTGGAGCTTTAAACTTAACTAATGAGGTCTGGGCTTTCCTGGCACACATCAGGTGTTGTTGCAGTCTTTTCTCACAAGAGGTCAATATACAACAAGTTTGGCAGCTATCCTTTATCTATCTATAAAGTCAAGAATCTCTTGTTTGTGGGTAACCGTCTGCAGTGGGCTACCGTTGACTATTTGGAAATGAATACCTCTGCTGTGTATTTCACAATGTGTGTTTCTGAGCACGGATGTTGGATATACCAACGTTACAATCAAACTCTTCATTTCCCTGGAGTCAATGAGTTTGAGCGGATAGCCTACAGGAATACTGTTGCAACTCAAACGGTGTTTGTTTGCCATACTAACTAATAACACTTATAGCATTACGTCTGCTATTTAAATCCATGCTTTAAAGCAACTTTATGCAACTTTTCTACCTTAAAATAACTTTATAACCAGCATTGGTCCAAGCAAGAGACTAACACGCGTGTTTGGTAATTACTACTGTAGCAAGACTTTGCTGCCACCATGACTTCTCGCTCCACAGATGCGACAGTCCACTCAAACACAAAGGCACTTTTTATTCTCACATCTGCTCACACATATTGCCAACCGTTTCACCGTGCGCCTCTGGTCGCCTGGCTTTTCTGGAGCACGTAGTCATGCTGCTCCAAACTCCTAACACGGTTCAATAGTAAATTAAAAAAGCGTTGCTGTCTGTCTTTGGTGTGTGCCAGACAACAAGGTTCCAGCACACCACTGCATTTAAAGGGCCAATAGAATTAGTCAATGATTAGCCAGCTGTGTCAATCAACTCACCTGGCGCTGCTTTCATGAGCCATCCCCACACCCCTTTTCATTGGATAATGATGACATGTTTGACTAAAGTGACAAAATGATTGGACTAGATTTAACTGAAATGTTCAGTATAATCTGATTGGATATTTGTGACAGGAGTAAACCTACATTAAAAAAAAAAAAAAAAAAAAAAATAAAAATCTAGGAAGAACACATTTTGACTGAAAGTAATGACTTTTCATCAACTTAAACTGGACTAAAACATTTTGAGTTGTCGATGTTGGTATTGGCAGTGGAAGAAGAAGTACTCAAAACATTTTTCTAAAGTATGTCCAAGGTGGAGCTTTCATCTCTACTATAATGCTGGATAGTTTAATGAATAATAATGCATCATGCATCCTATTCTAATTGTGATATTTTGTTAGTAAAATCTGAATCTGCAATGTAACCAGTGCCATTTCTCTGTCAGATAAATGTAGTAGTACAATGTTTTCCTCTAAAGTAGAAGTACACAGTAAGTCAGTGGTATACCGTTGAGTTGCATATTAAGTGCTCTTGGGGCCTTTTGTAAGTTATTTCAGGGTACAGTGGTTCTGGAGAAAGCTGCAATAACCCAGGCCAAGCAATCGGCTCATTCGGAACAGGCACATTTTGAACGGGCACCGCACAAGTATCTCCAAATCCTAAACAAATGGGGCTTTAACAAGCAGTGGCTGTCACTGGCAGACTATGTAAAGATGCTTGACATATTGCAAAATAAAACAACACGTCACTGATTAACAAAATTGTCTCAAATTAAAAGCAATCCAATTATAGAACTTTGAATTAATTTAATCATACTCAATGTCCTCCAGTTGCTTAATAGCTGCTTTTAGACTTATTTTTTAGGCAGGCTAGACTTGCTTTATGGACTTAAGATATGGTTTTTGTTTTTTCCTCCAATAAGTGTAGTGCAGATTTGAAGAAAAAAAACAGTTACTGTCACCCAGCTTGAACACCAAATCTTTTTTGAGCCAAGAAGTGTGACCAAGGTCTTAATCTGTGCTGCTTAGCCGCAGGATAATATGAATTTCATTCAAAATGTTGATTTAGTGTAATGAGTGAATGGAAGACTTTTCCTTAACATGGAGCTCACAGAGTCTTTGGACAACCTTTCCTTCCTGAAGCGAATGAATCGCTGCTGGCAGGACCACTGCAGGCAAACTGTAAGTTTGATGTTTGACAACTATGCCAATCAATACCGTTCCACTAATAGGAAAGTGTCCTGTAAGACTGATTTTGTTTTTTCTCTTTATAGATAATGATCCGAAGTATTTTTCTCTTCCTGGATCGTACCTATGTGCTTCAGAACTCCCTACTCCCCTCCATCTGGTAAAGTTCTAGTTTATGCAAATGTTTCTGTTTGTTAAGGTGTACTTAGGAGGCTGATGTTATGTATATGTTGCAGGGACACTGGGTTGGAACTCTTTCGTACCCACATTGTGAGTGACAGTGCAGTTCAGAAGCGCACAGTAGATGGCATTTTGGAGCAGATAGAACTCGAGCGAAATGGAGAGACAGTAGACCGGAGTCTCATCAGGAGCCTGCTGGGCATGTTGTCAGACCTACAGGTACCTGATCGCCTGTTAAGTTTATTATTGAACCAACCAGTAGAAAATAGAATGAGTATGTGTCATCATGTTCACCTCCTGTCTAACTTTTAATAAGGTTTACAAAGATTCCTTTGAAGAGAGATTTTTGATTGAGACCAATCGCCTGTATGCAGCAGAGGGACAGCGGCTGATGCAGGAGAGAGATGTGAGTGAGACTATTCATCTTCTGTAAAACTATTTTGCTCTTTGGGGAGCATAGGTCATTCATAGACTTCAAAAAGACTATTAATGGATCTATGATGTGTTCACCAGTAACCTGTTACACACTTAATACCAAGAATGTGTTTCTCATCTGCAAATGTTCTGAATATGTGCGTCTCTGTATGTGTCCAGGTGCCTGAGTACCTGCACCATGTGGCTCGACGGTTGGAGGAGGAGAATGATCGTATCATGAGCTACCTCGACCAGAGCACTCAGTAATTAGTTTTGTTGATAAAGTTCAATTATGTTATCATAACATATCACTGAGACAAAAACCATGTCACATATATACAAAGTAGACATGATTCCGTAATTAACACCCTGAATAAAAATAAGATGTTTATACCAACCTTCATAAAAAAGAAAAATGAGTAAACAATCAATACCCATCAATTATAATTTCTTTCCAAACATTAAGGCAGGGTGCACCTTTTTATACAGTACAATACCCTTAGGGGCCTGTTTGAATTGTGAGGTATCACTCAAAGTAAATACAGTACACTTGTGTATTTGCATGTATTTGCTTTATAGACAAATGGTGCATCATAGTGTCAACTGACTGCTTACATTTCCAGTACAAAAGATCTTCAGTAAATATCCAATACACCTCCAATACATGTTGTTCATTATTTTTTTTTTTAAAAAGAAGAAAAATCAACACTGCGAAACATGCAAAGCCATACTTTCAGATTTAATGTGAACACTTTTGCTTTTTCTTGTAGTTTTAAACCCATTATTTCACATTATATTTTACAGGAAACCCCTTATTAGCTGCGTTGAGAAACAACTTTTAGGAGAACACATGACTGCTATGCTACAAAAAGGTACGTCTGCGTGAAAGACTTTAATAAGTCCCTCTACATTAGCATGCGTGTTTGTGTTTGGCAATATATACTACAATTGTGAGGCTTATTGTGTACAATTTTTGTTGAACTGCGCCGGAGGATTATTGATTCCACTCTATGGTGATTTTTGAGGCTGTAGTTTGTGGGGTTCTTCATTTGGTTTAAATTACATTATAAGGTATCCCACCTTCTCAATAAACCGTGCACTCTTTTCTTTGCTGCTTTAAATTGTAATCACCTCATTTACTGTATCTGCTTTGTGCCAAGAAATGGTTGTGATTCAAATTTACTAGAGCACAGCTGTACACATTAATACATTTTTTTATTTGTGAATGAAATTTTGCCATAAACACACACACATTGTTAAAATGTAGTTGTATAATGCAGTAGTTTTTTCATATGCACATGCAGTATTAGTGTGACATTTGTGTGCCAGGTTTGAGCATCCTGCTGGATGGGAATCGTTTGACTGAGCTGGTCCTCCTCTACCAGCTCTTCAGCAAGGTGAAGGGAGGACTTCCCACACTTTTGCAGTTCTGGAGGGATTACATAAAGGTATAGACATAACCCAACCAACACATACGTAGACGTACAACACAAAGCAATACCTCGAGAAAAACGTGTCCCTTTTTTTTTTATGTCTGAGAAATGCATATTCACATGGTGGAAACTTTCTCTGGTTGTAGTCCTTCGGTGGAGAGATTGTATGTACTCCAGAGAAAGACAAGGACATGGTGCAAGACCTGCTGGACTTCAAGGACAAGATGGACAACGTCGCACAGAGCTGCTTTACACGCAATGAGGGATTCGTCAACGCCATGAAGGAGGCCTTTGAGGCCTTTATCAACAAGAGGCCCAACAAACCTGCCGAACTTATTGGTGGGTCAGGCAAATAAATGACATGCCATAGCAGTTGTGACTCAGATACATATTTTGATGTGGTTTTCATCAGTTCCAGCATGTGCTAACGGCTCTCTTGGTTATTGCTTCCAATTCAGCTAAATATGTGGATTCTAAGTTAAGAGCAGGGAACAAGGAGGCTACAGAGGAGGAGCTGGAGAGAATCCTGGATAAGATAATGATAATCTTCCGTTTCATACACGGTCAGTTACACTTCTGCATATATATGTTTCGCTTTCTCAGTCAAATAGTGTTACTAACCAATATGAAGTGTGTAACTCTCTGATGAGACCTTTTGACCTCTGTTGTCTCCATCCAGGAAAAGATGTGTTCGAAGCTTTTTATAAGAAGGACTTGGCCAAGCGTCTGCTGGTTGGCAAGAGTGCTTCTGTTGACGCTGAAAAGTCCATGCTCTCCAAGCTCAAACATGGTGAGTCCAGAGTCTTGTATCTTGAATAAGCAAGTTAAATGCTTGCATTCATCAAAATCCTCATCTGGCTCATGCCCATATGGTAAAAACATTGTAGCACTTTATTCAAAGCATCTACCCAGTATTAAATGAGATGAAGCACTAAAGTAAAAATGTTACACATCGTCTATCATGGATGTGAGGACAAGTTGTGCGATGTTGTGGTTTTGACTTCCTCCAGAATGCGGAGCAGCATTCACCAGCAAGCTAGAGGGGATGTTCAAGGACATGGAACTGTCCAAAGACATCATGATCCAGTTCAAACAGGTACTTTCTGTCTCTGTGCACGTAGACACACTTAAAAACATACACGTGTAGCTTTAAAGAGTTATGCCATGTTTACAGTACGTGTATGCATTCCACCGTGCTGTGTCATTTAATGCTTGCATTATGCCTGCATAATTGTAAAAGTGATGCTATTTCTTTTCAGTATATGCAGAACCAGAGCGAGCCAAGCAACATAGAACTTACTGTCAACATCCTCACTATGGGCCACTGGCCTTCATACACACCCATGGAGGTGCACTTGCCCCCAGAGGTAAGCATTTCTATTAGGGCTAACGCTAACAGAGGTGTAACGTTATGAATGGCCACTGTTCTGACTCGGGTGCCTGGGTCTGTTTCCCGACGGTTCAGTAAACTGCCGTAGTGTCCTTAGCACCGGAGTTAAGTGCTGACCGGCTTTGGATCGCTGTAATGATAGTGACTGGCTGCTAGTAGGGGTGGGGGAAAAAATCGATACAGCATAGTATCGCAATATTTTCCGTTGCAATACTGTATCGATACACAGACGTCAAGTATCGATCTTTTATTATATACGTGTTGGTCAGTCTGTCTGCTTGACAATCCTATTTTGCAGCAATAAAACTGAAGTGAGATGAACAAATGGAGAAATGTATCTTTTTAGATCAAACGGATGTTGACAAAGTTTTCTTTTGGGGACATAATGAATATGGGAAAAATTTGAAGCTGAAAAAAGGTAATAAATTGCAATATATCGCAGAATATTGCAATATCTTTAAAATCTCAATAATATCGTGATGATATCGTATCGTGAGGCCTCTGGTGATTCCCACCCCTAGCTGCTAGCTGGCTGGGGGCTGACTGTTGATGTGTCCCCGGGCCGGGGCTGTTGTCAGCTCTCATCCCGACTGAAGCCTTGCAGCGCCGGGAGAGTGAGGCAGACAGACAGGGGTGTGGCTGAATTACCATTCGATTAGTCGTCTGTCTATACAGTTAACGTTACTGATGAATCTGTGGGTTAGCCCAGAGTTGTTAACCGTGGTCAAAACAATCATACTAAAAATAACTGAGCGTGTCAAACGATGTCGTAATCTTATGTTAACCACCAAGAATTAGCCAACGTTATAGACCAAGCATTAGCATTAGCTACTTGTCAACCAGCACCTTTAGGCATCAAAGCACTTTTCCTCTTCGGTCCCCCAACAGGTTGGAAGCGAAATTGTCCATTACTGTTACCATTACCATAATTCTTATGTCTCCTTCAAACGAGTTAATGAACCACTGAATAGATTTTGGAAACATTATTTTAAGGTACAAAAGAATCTTTGGTGTTGGATCGATCGATATTGAAATCAATAAATAAGGTCTCTGTTGTATTACTGTGTTGCAAAGTGGCATGTAATCAATGACAAAACGATGCCATGTAGCAGAAAGAAAGTTTTATTACGTTTACGGAGTATAACTCTCCTCCAAACTCGTGATACAAACCGAATCATGGGTTTGTTGTATCGTTACAGCCCTAATTTCTATGTTTGGGGGCTGCTCTTTGTGCACACTATGCTTTGGCATTTGTGACAAACACACTTGAGCACATGGCGTCATGGAAGCAGTTTTTTATTTTTGTGGGTTTTGGTGATTTGTTTAAACAATATTTATCAATTCATTTATTTAGTGTGCTTACTGTATTTATAGTACGTGAGCAGCAACATAGTGAAGTAATTGAGGAAAACTGTGTTTCACTGATTGCATCTCCCTACTGGCATTCTCTAAACATGGCAGGACCATCACCTGATCCTTATCAGACTGTGTTGGTACAAATTTCATCTCTTTATGTTTTGGTAGATGGTAAAACTCCAGGAGGTGTTCAAGCTGTTCTACCTGGGGAAGCACAGTGGCAGGAAGCTGCAGTGGCAGCCCACACTGGGCCACGCTGTACTTAAGGCGGAGTTCAAAGAGGTAAGGGCATGGCGCATCCTGACGTGGCATAAAGAAGAGAACACGTCTAAAAATGCATTTACAATGACTACTTTCTCCTGCAGGGTAAGAAGGAGGTGCAGGTCTCGCTGTTCCAGACGCTGGTGCTGTTGATGTTCAATGAGGGAGAGGAGTTCAGCGTGGAGGAGATTCGCACAGCCACTGGCATAGGTTTTACACGTCTTTAAACCTGTAGGACAGCTATTCTGTTGTAAGAGGTACCTGTTGTATCACATCACCATTCTCGCTCTTGTCTTGCACAGAGGAGGGAGAGCTTAAGCGTACACTGCAGTCCCTGGCCTGCGGAAAAGCGCGCGTCCTCAACAAGAACCCTCGAGGGAAAGACGTGGAAGATGGAGACCGCTTCAATTTCAACAACGATTTTAAACACAAACTGTTCCGAATCAAGATCAACCAGATCCAGATGAAGGAAACGGTAAAAATACTGGCACATTTCTTTCTGAACACACTACTCCTCAACCAGGGTGTACTTTGCTGTGTTGTACTTAAACCACTTAGTTTTCCTATGCAAAAGGATGGTTCTTATCCGTTTTGTAAACACATTGTCCTTACAGGTAGAGGAGCAGGTAAGCACCACAGAGCGTGTGTTTCAAGACAGGCAGTATCAGATCGATGCAGCTGTGGTGCGCATCATGAAGATGAGGAAGACTCTTAGTCACAACCTACTGGTATCAGAGCTTTACAACCAGCTGAAGTTCCCTGTAAAGGTGGCGTATTTTAAGCTTCTTATTTTCATTATTTAGATTTTTCTTCTAATACGTACATACACACACACACAAACAAAGCGCTCATCAGCATGTAATTTGCTTTCGTCTCTACAGCCGGGCGATCTGAAGAAGCGGATCGAGTCACTCATAGACAGAGACTACATGGAACGTGACAAGGAGACTCCTAACCAGTACCACTATGTTGCCTGAAGGGATACCACTGTTGCTGCCATGCTTTCCTCACAGCAAGCATACAGCTGGCCCCCCAAAAACAGCATTACAGCCCTTCAGCCACCCGACTCTCCTCTGGTGCCCATCTTTCCCTCCATCCATGATGCTGGTCACAGCATCCAGATCACACAGAGAGCTCCAGAGAGACAAGAGGGACTTGGCTGTGCTGTTTCCACTCTGCGTTATCTGTAGTGGGATGGGGCTGGAGGAGAGGCCCGGGTTGTTGATGCTTGGTTTATGTGACTTACAAATCTGCTAATGCAAAACTCAACTGAAAATGACTAGCACTTTCCTCTGTTTTTGTTTTTTCCTCCCCAGGATTTGGATTTTTTTTTGTTTTTCCTCCATCACGTCGTTCTAAAATCACTTATTTTCTACCGTAGTTGGTTTGTCTTGAGTTTTAAGATTTTTTTTGTTTTGTTTTGTTGTTTTGTTCAAGGCTTTCTTCTTGTGAATGGCTGCATAAACTGATTAGTGTAAAACTGATTGGTTGATTGCTTTATTTGGCAGAGAAACAGCTGTAGAGGACAAGAAGAGACTTGAGAAGGATGATGTGGGCCAGATGGGTTTGGGTCAGAGGGAAGGGTTTATTGCTTGTAACACAGAAGCTAAATGACATGCAGGCAAGCCTCTTGGGTATTTCTTTGGGTATCTTATATGTTTTGACCAAAATGCCCAAATGTCCTATGTCATGTGCTGACGTTTTTGTAGAACAGATTGTATTCTATGTAAGAGTGAGAAAAGTGAACCTGAATAAATGGATATTTAATGATTCAATGAATGATTTGTAGACAACCAGCTAGTGGAAGTGTTTTTTTATTGGAACAGTCTTGCCCTGTTGCCTCTGTCAGCTTGAGCTTGCTGTGTAGTTCATCATGCAGACAGTGTGCAGCTCCATCAGTTTAATCTGATTTCATCAATTTAATTTTTTGTAAAACCAAAATATAGTCTGTAATGCATCACAACACTATGTTGTCCGTTTCCTATTTGTATCACTCGGGCCCCAAATGATACAATAAGAAAGTGGACTGTTGTCTGTTCTCTTTCCATATACTTGATTTTGATGTACAATGAAATCATTTTTAATATAGGATTGAAAGGCACTCTTGTCGATTTTCACTTGATAGAAATGATTAATAGCTCAAGTTACTGGAAGATGGAAGTGAAAGGATATTTGTCTTAATACTTTCACTATCACAGCAGGGAGTGTACAGTTTTTGTATGATTAAAGAAATAGATCTTAAACAAATGTGTCGACAAGAGCTAGATGTTTAACCTAATCTCATTTAAGCCTCAAGAAAACGACATGCCTTTTGTTAAAAAAAAAAAAAAAAAAAAAAAAAAAAAACGTGGTTGAACTATACAGAGAGAATGTAGCAGGGCCCTGATAAGTCTTTGGCAGAAGCATTAAAGCAGCCTCTGCGTTCCTTCGAGGGTTTTGCACACCCTCGTGAATTGGTGAACGTGTCAGCTGACTGACTACCCACAAAACATGCACCATGCACTTTGCAGCCTGCAGGCTCACATTCTACTTTCACCTATAGAAAGCTAAAGGTTCTCCAGATCGTACTGTACATTTGATATACCATATTATTAAAACCCATTTTACATGCAGTTAAAAAACAAAAACAATGTGAACGTTGTTTGAAAGTGTGCATTCCTATATTCACCCTCATTACATCTTAATTAATTAGCCTTGACATATTTCACTTGTGTGAGTTCCCCGAAGGAGAGTAGAAATATTCCTGGAAGTGCACATTTTTCTCATAAGGTGGCTCTTTACACCCAGCCGGCATATGTACAGTTATGTAAGTCTGTAATATCAACATTTAGCTATCAGCAAACATTTCGCATGCAACTTTGTGAACCATCACCCTGTGGTTTATATTTGCGTTATTTTATTTTTTATTTTTTAATGGAGCAGAGGACAGCGTATTAGCACTGCCTTGAATCTATGCCTTGAATAGAGCTCGTGAAAGGAAGGGGGGGTGGGCGGTCTCACGTGACCGGGTGGCTGCTCTGCGCTACCAGTTCACATGACCAGACATGGCTTATTATTCAGTCGCTGTGGCTGTGACCATATACTGTCTATGGCTGTGATAGACCTCTAACCACGCACACTGATAGTTTCTACCAGCAGGACGTGCTTTAAGATTACTAAACAACTATTTCATTTACCTTCAGTCAGCAGAGAAACGTAAACAACAACAGGAAGAAGAACGACGGCGACGCCACAGTTTTAGATTACGGTCCGTAAAGTCGAGCCAGTTCGCCGCGTAGACCCAACCTGCGCCTGCAGCGGCGACACAACACCGAACAACGCTTCCCCGGGCTCGTGTCTCTTCTACTGGGACAAAAAAAAATAAGAAGACAAAAGGATGAAACTCCCTCACGCTTTGGCCGCGCTCATCATCGCCTGGTTTGCGGTTTTGGGTGAGTGTTTTTGCGGTTTAAACCTGAAATAAGTAGTCGATTAATCGTATAGAGCGACAGAAGATTAATTTAAACTATTTTGATAAGAGATTAATAAGAAGTTAGATAAGCGTTTAATCAAACTGTGACACCCCCCTCCCTCCTCTTTTATTTATATATATGTATATGTGTGTGTGTGTGTGTGTATTTATATATGATGATAAGATGTAAATCGGCAGGTTAATTGACAATTAAAATAATCGTTCTAGCTGGTGTCTAAATGTAGCTATATATGTGCAGGTACTTGAGTATTAGGTAGGCTATTATTAAAGCAGGTGATAGTCTTGAACCATTAACATAAGATGTAGAAACCGGTTATATTCATTAATAGCTTTACTTAATAATATATGACTATAATAAGGGATTTCCTGGTGTAGGCCAGTGGAAACTGATATATCCCTCTAAATGTGACCAAAAATGCGGATGTTGGACCCGTGGCACTTCAAAGTTTCACATGGACCTGTCATAGAAAATCCAAAGGGTCATCTCCTCAGGTAGTTGTGTCAAAACCAAAACAGACCAAAGTTACTGGAGACGTCCCTGGACTTTATTCTATTCTATTCTAATCTAATACCCAGGCTTTGTTAATGTTGTTGACCAGCAGATAGGCCTCTGTATTGTGTCATTTGAGAGCTTCACGTGACCACTATGATGGCTTTGTGTTGCACACAGCCCAGCAGAGGCCTACTACAATGTTAGTTTATGACCAGTTTAAACGGCCTGAACACACACACACACACACACACACACACACACACACACACACACACACACACACACACACACAACTGCTGATAAAGGAAAACAGGCCAATGCACTTGTCAAGTAGTTGCAGTATGGTTCTTTACCTGTTAATACTCTCAAATATGTATTTTGATTACTGTAGTTATTAACATGTTGAAGTCCAGACATGTGCAACATGTTGAGGACGTCTTCTAAAGACCCTGGTGACCTTAAGAGTTCAAGCCTGCCTGCACCACTATTTCCTCACAACACAATCTGAATACTTTTCTCTGTTTTGTTATATCCTCTCCATGCCTAATGTGTAACGCTGCTACAGTATCTGCAGCTTCATACTTTGTACACACAGCCGCTTTTACCTCAGGATCAGATTGCATTGTTGTGTAAACCGTCTGCCGTGTGTTTACAGGGTGAACAGAGAGGTGACATCAGGGTCATATTTCAGCAAGGCAGCATGAGAAGGAGTGTGTGATTGACAGAGACTGACACAGGACTAAAAACACAGTGCTCTTTCCTTTTAGGATCAATACATTACTTTAATAGGGAAAGCTTAAGATGGAGGGAAGTGAGAAGAATTAGAAAAAGGGAAGAGCATAGTCAGTGGACTGAGTAATAAGTGAGTTTTGAGATTACTACCAGTAGTACTTTATCAATTATATCTGACTGAACAGAATAGATAAATAAAACACAATCTAATTGAATAGCATACAATACAGTAAATAGGAATATGTGCTGTTGGAAAGTTAACCAAAAGCAGTCATACAACAGCCACAAACTACCTAAACTTCTTTGTCGACATTGTGGGAAGTGTGAAGGAAGCAGTGAAACTCCCATATTGCGTTGTTATAAAAATTGGTAAGAACGTGTTTTTTTTTAAGGATATGAGTAGTAGGGTTGATATGTACATGAGTAGATGAATAGCCACCGTTTCCAGAAAATGTGTTAGAGAATTACAGCCACTATCACACTCGCAAACCCACACATACACAGACATGCAACAGTGAGTTGGCAGTTTCCGGGGCATGGCGGTTTTAATACCACGCAAGTGTGAAAGTTGCTAGGCTGGTCAGGCTAACAAGTATGGCTCCTGCTGACTCTACTGCTCAGGAGAGCTTCAGTTACACATGTAACGGGTAGCTCTGAGCTCTACAATTCTGTGAAGGAAAAGAGTCAGAGTGGCTGTGTGGTCTTGGCCTCTCACTTTTAGCTGTCTGCAGACCTCTGCTGGTGGCTTGTGTGAACTGAACTTTCTTTTGCATGCAGGGCATGGCATGATGTAACACTTGGTTATGTTGTTGTTGTTGTTGTTGTTGTAATCATCATCATCACTGCTATCATTTGTACTCCTTCTGTAACCTTTTATCAATCACCTTTTCAATATACTGTACAAGTGTGTATTCTAATATCAATATAGTAAAGTTAGTTTAACTCATCATCCGATCACATATGTGCATTAATAATATGTGCTAAGCAACATATCAGTATGTATTGTTAATCATTGTGGGATGTTTTTAGTTTTTTATTATGAGCTATGACGTACACAAATGAACACTCCAGTGTACCTACCATGCCATATATTTGTCCAGAATATGGGAGAAAGACAGCTGAAAATAATTTTTCTCAGTATATTTTCATTTTGAGTGAGTTTGTTTTTAAGATGTTTGCTGCTTTCATTGTAATGTTTTTCCATATCTACAGGTTGCATTCAGGCTGTTACTCTTGAGGTGAACGATGGGACCTCCACCTGCATTAAGGCTGAGCTCTCTGCGTCATTCGCCATCACGTACAACGCCTCCAGCAGCACGGTATGTACAGCGACAACAATATTTCCATCTCTGAAAGCGTCAATATTGATTGTACCGCCTTGTGAACACCGGTCATATCACTCGTGTTTCCCCAGAGAACAGTGCAGGTCCCTCTGCCCAACTCCACCACGGTGGATACAGGCAGCAGTTCGTGTAGCACAGGCGACGGATCACCATGGCTGGTGGCGGTATTTGGACCCGGCCACACACTCGGGCTGAGCTTTTCAACCAATGGAAGTCTGTACAGTGTCACCAACCTGACGCTGCAGTACAACCTCAGTGACACTTCCATCTTCCCTGAGGCGAACAGCTCTGGTGAGAACAGAAACAGGAATCTAATAACAACAGTGTAAGGTGTAAACAGAAGGTACTGTAGGTATGATAGAAAAGATCATTAATGTAATATTACAGCACAGAGAGGACCATTAGCACATATTGATTTAAAATGAAACCGGTAGATTGAATTTGGAATAAACGACTCCATGCAGATATTTATAGTCGCCACTAGCAACCAAAATTTGACCTTAAGCATGATAGGAGCAGAGGTGGAAAAAGTACTAAAATATTGTACTCAAGTAAAGGTACCAATACTTTGATGAAATATTACTCAATTACAAGTGAAATTACCGATCTAAAAGTAATAAGTAGTTCATTTAAAATGTACTTTAAGTAAAAGCTACTCAGTTACATGAAAAAAACCCTGTAAAAGTGGGCGGGGGTACTGATGATACTAATATGTTTCTGTTTCTATTTGTCCTAGATGTGGTCACTGTGGTGTCAGATTCGGTTGGGATCTGGGCGGCGATCAATACCACCTACCGCTGCATGAGCCCCACCACTTTTGGAGTTGGTGGAGCAACTGTCACTTTCTCTGATATGAGGCTGGAGGCGTACATGCCAGGAAATGACCTGAGTCCATCAGGTACGACTGGCTGGGTTTCTACCTTGTTTTGACCTGCTAGTTTATGGTTGATAACATGTTTCTTTATCATTTCTTTTGTCGCAGAAAGCATATGTATGGCAGATCAGGGCAGCACCACAGCTCCACCTTCTACAGCTACACCTACCACTGCCCGGACTACAACAACCGCAGCTCCAGCACCAAGCCCTCCAGGAACACCTGAGCGGGGCACCTACTCTGTATTAAAAAACAACGGCACTGTATGTCTCCTGGCCGAAATGGGACTGCAGCTCAACGTCTCCTATTTTTCTCTATCTCAGAATAAGGTAAAAGAGAGCTTCACAAGCAAGGACAACGAATAGTAAAATAATCGATAGATACGTTTTCAGTCTATTCTGCGTTAACAACCTTGAAATAAACAAAGTGTCTCTTTGTCTACTTTGCCAGACTATCCAAGAATTAGTCAACCTGACTCCCAATCTGACAAGTGCATCAGGATCATGTGAAGCCAGCAGTGCTTCCTTGGTTCTGACACAGGAGCGGACCACCACGCTCAACTTCACCTTCACTCTGGTAAGATCAGCCCTCGTCTTTTGAGAATTTAGCTACGTGGTCAGTTTGTTTTTGGTTGTGTGTGTGGTAGGGCTGCACAATTAATCTCAATTTTATCCAAATCATAATATGGACTATTGCAATATCCAAATTGCATGTGGGGGCGCAATATTTGTTAAAGGCAAAATATGTGTCAAACCATTTAAAATTAAGTATTGTGGTGCTGCAGAGATGTCCCGGCCTACAAATTGTATCCCACAGACTAAAGAAAAAAATCTTTGTTTGGTACAGATCCTTGCAGAAATCACACTATAATCATTTTATTTGAATATTTTCAATAAAAATGAGAATAATGATACAAAAATGACCATTTCCTCCAATATCGTGAATCACATCACAATATCAATTTAAAATAATCGCAATTTGATATTTTCCTCATATCGTGCAGCCCTAGTGTGTGGAAATAATTGATTATTCACACCCATCTTGTCCACAGAACTCCACGAGCAACAAGTACCACCTGAGCGGGATAACTCTGCTTGCCAATTGGTCTGATGCAATTGGTATGTCTTTTGTCACAAGCAATTCATTTTTCTTTTTTTGTCCTCGCTCTGATTAGCTTAATTCAACTATAACTGGTCCATCTCTCTCCACAGCTCCCTTCACAGCCAGTAACACCAGTCTGGACTACCTGCGGAGTACGCTGGGCCGCTCCTACATGTGTAACGCAGAGCAAACTCTGGCTGTGGTGCCATTCTTCTCTCTCAACACATTCAGACTGCAGGTCCAAGCCTTTGACGTCACTACCAAACAGTTTGCTACAGGTACAAATGCTTTCTTTTATGATCCCTGCTGTTCTCTTCGACCTTCATGTTAATAGTGATTATGTTGTTTGGTAGGAGGAGGTAGCAAATAGTTTGCCATTTTAGGCAATATGCTTTCTTGGAGAGAGTTAGATGAGAAGATTAATATCACTCTGATGTCTATGAAAATATAAGAAATAGTTTTATTATGTAACTCTGCTGGCTGTAGCTTTGAATTTTGAGACTGACATGAGTGGTATCAAGCTTCTCATCTAATTCTGGGCAGGAAAGTGAATAAGCACATTTCCCAAAATGACAAGCTATTCCTTTAAATGGCATTTCTTGTTTAGCTGCATCAAGCTCATCCCTACTTGTCACTATTTGGCTCTGGCACAGGGCGTTTATTGCCACATACAAAGTTCTTATTGGCTTGGTTGTTTCCCCAACTGGGTATCAGTCTCCAATGAGCACGAAACCAGAACTATTTAAATTGCCAGTCTTGAACAAAGCTGTCTAGCATCCAAGAGCGTAACTTTGGGTTCAACATTGGGGGTGTTGAGAGCTCCACTTTTGAGCAAAATTTAAATTTTGAATGTCAAACACTTCATTTTCTGCATTCTAGTGAATTTTTCTGCATCAATTTATGGTGCAATTGTCCTTATTTATGTAAATTAAATTATAAGAACAGCTTCTTTCCCACTGCCATCACTCTACTGATAAGTGGGGTCATCCTCACTTTGGCCACTCACCCACTTCTCTACATACTGTACATACATACTTATCATTGCACTATGCATCTTGCACACTACTTTGCACTATTACTTTTTGCACTCTACATCCCACTGCATGTGTACTTGTCTAGATATTGTCTTATTTGTATATTATGTTGTGCTTATATGTATATTGTCTCTATTGTACAGTAAGTGTCTATTTTACTATTTGTCTATGTACAGAGAGTTAACATCTGCCAAAGTCAAATTCCTTGTGTATGTCATTATACTTGGCCAATAAAACTAATTCTGATTATAGGTTTTTGGGGGAGGTTGCACTGGCCAGTTTTGATTATTGCAGGGGTTGTAACCCACCCACCCCCCTGTAAAATATGCCAATGCTAGCATAAACAAGAATCATCCCTCAGTAATCCCTCTATTCAAGCAACATTTCAACATTAACTGCTAAAAGTGGTCAGCCAGAATAAACTGTGGTTGCAAAGAGGTGTTGGGTTTAACTGTAAGAAATCTAAAGAAAGCTACTGCACGTGCACATAATTTAAATGCTTGTAGATTGTAAATTCTGCAATATTACTGTACATTACCTTCTCATCTTTTCTTTCTGTCTCCAGCGGAGGAGTGTCAGATGGACCAAGACCAGATGCTCATCCCCATCATTGTCGGAGCAGCCCTTGCCGGCCTGGTGCTGATCGTCCTTGTTGCATATCTAATAGGCAGGAAGAGGAGCCACGCTGGCTACCAGACCATCTGAATGGACCCTTCATTTTACTTTAACCGGACTGACTGAACAGTGGAGAGAGAAACCCGAGTGTGCAAGCGAGCGAGCAAGAGACTCTGGACACGAGCAGTAGTGAATAAAATAATTGAGTAGTTACTCTGTGGCAAGCGCATGTTTTTGCATATCCTATGTGACCTCTGGATATTTTTATTTTCCTTACACTTTTTCTGTGAGATGATGATGATGATGAGAAGCCAAAGACCTGCTAGTTTTAGATAGTTTGCATCTTGTGTGAAGGACCGAGCCTTCACAAAAGCAAGGATGGCAGCAATTTGAATTTGCTGTATGTAGCAAGTACACCATCGGCTGTTTACTCTTGTTCCATTAAGTTCTAAGAATTGGTTGAAAAAAAAAAAATCATTTAATATTCCATGCAATTAAACAGTCAAATGTAGGACAAAGATCATTTTTTTTAAGTTACAATGGCTTGTGTGTGCAAATAAAAACATTTGAAGTTAGGTGCAGTTTTATTCCTGCACATGCTAACCACGAGCATAAGACAATCCCAGCGATATAAAAAGAAAAGGGAAAGCTTCTCCTTTCCAGTCATATTCCTCCACAGTGATTAAACAGTGTGTGGTGGTCCAGCCATACGGAGTGCGACTCTGCATTGCTTAAATGTATTCAACATCGCAAGTGAACAGGTGCATGGATTTCATTCATTTTCCAGTCTTACTTTTCCCGACTCAATCCTTAAATAAATGTTAATATAAAATGCAGTGATTTGATCTTTTATTTTTTTTTTTATAGAGAGCAGCCCTTTCAATTATACTTAGAATCATTTCATCATAGTGCGCTTGAATTAACAGCTGAGGTCAGGAACTACTACATTTGCTCAAAACCTGAACACAAGCAATAAGTACAAGAATCTGATTTTAAATTAATAAACAAAATCTGTTTCTGTTGTGTAATCCAGTATAATTCACATTCGACTTCACAGAAGGTAGTGCCAGCATGGAGTTTTGTCAATCAACCGTTTGACATGAAATGCAGTAGGCCTCCTGGATGTACTCAGTGTGCAACACATTCTTTATCTGACCTGACCTCTGCCGAGCTTTCTCTCTACAGTGTCGCCGACTTTCTGGAGTAAAGTGCATTATTTAACAAAATAAGAAGAAGAAACTACATTTCAAATGGAATCGTCAGCTCATACAGCACATTGCTAAGAATATTCTCCTGTCACCATATATTTACACTTGGGCAGTGTGAGTATGATAGCCTGAAGGAAAATGTTTAAGACACAAACTCAACAGTATGTAGAAGTCACTATGACATTAGTTCAGTAAAAAAAAGCTCATCCTTAGTGGAATGTGTGTATTAACTTTCAGGATCAGTTGGACCGAGTTCTTCTGTAATAATGCGAGCACGAAATGTCGCCCGCAGCTTAGTCAATGTTGCCATGGAGAGACTTCCTGGTTCAGCGAAGATTTTCTAGTAAAAAAGGCAAGACACACCAGGATTAGAGGATTAAAGACAGTATATGCCAAGAAACACCTGTTTGATACCGATTGGTCTTTCCTCCTAGTGTCACGTGTGATGGAATACCTCCCTTGTCTTTTTACCTGCATGAAAGTGTGGCATTCATCAACAAATGGTCCATGGGTGATCTGCTTGAAGCTTTGGCAGACGTCCGGCAGTGACTGGGCCTGTTGAATCAGAGCCTGGTTGTGTTGGATCAGTGTGAGAGCTACACGGAACAGGATTTTGGAGCCCTCATAGAACAGGCAATCCCAAATCCGCAAAACTGTCTGCAGAGAAACAAAGAAGCAAATTACACCAAGGAACACACGCACGGTGTTGCACAATAGGACGTTTAACAAACATCTAACGCAACCCAGTTGCAGTGTAACAGTTATAGACCGCATTAGAAACTCTCCAAAACATCAACAACCAGTAAGTTGTAGATTGTATGAAGAATTACATCCAAGCGCCACCAGCTAATGTAAATAAATTACTGAAAATGCATGCATACTCTCATTATCATGGGATTGTTAGAATCTAATCACTTGCTGTATTTCTAGTGCACCAAAAAAGCAATGCTTCTTGCATTGTAAAGAAAAAGTAGGAAGAAACAAATGTTGCCTTCTTAAATCTTCCTTCTACTTCGTTGTATTTACCAGGTACCTTAAAATGAGAACTCTGGTGCTTTTCTTTAAAGTGCTCATATTATGAGTTTTCCCTTTCCTTTATTGTGTTATATATCTTTTTTTGTGCACATTACAGGTTTACAAAGTGAAAAAGCCCAAAGTCCACCCCAAAGGCACTTACCATCTCCAACAGAAAACCAACTGCTCCAAACAGCTCTGTTTAATCCAGCCTTTACTTCCGTGACGAACGAGCGTCACTTTGTAACACACGTTATAATGTTCGCCTAGCTGCTAGCGTGGCACGCCCTCACACTCTGCTTCTGACTGTCCTTACCTAGCTACTGCGCATGTGCGACTCCCAACAAAGCTGGTACAGAAGTGCGATGTCTCACTCTGTAGCTAAATGCAATGTGCAGTACAACAAAAATATGCTGTTTTCTGAAAATTAAACCATGTAAACCTATTCTGGTACAACCTCTAAATACACTTGAGCATAATATGAGCACTTTAAGTGGAGAAAAAACGTGGACACTGCAGCAGCAACCCTGAATCAATGCTGGGATGGGAAATGAGTGAGAAATCATGTCTGTGTTGCTGCAGTATTCTTAACTTCTACTGCCTGTTTGAGGGCGTGGAATCTCGAGGGAGTAGAATCAACATCTGCATGTGTCACGCCCTCCTAGTGAAGCGCCATGTCTGCGCCAACAAACATAACAGTCCACAGCGAGTTAGCAACAACAAGGCCTGTTTACATGGTGGGTTGGCCATTCCACATTGTATATCTGAATCCACTAAAAGCAGCGCTGGCATAAAGTACACAGTGTTCTGAACAGTGTGCTTTGACAGAGATTTTATTGTTTAAGAAATTAGAAGCAAGTTACACACACACACACACACACACACACACACACACACACACACACACACACACACACACACACACACACACACACACACACACACACACACACACACACACACACACACACACACACACACACACACACACACACACACACACACACACACACACACACACACACACACCAGAAGTTGTCTCTGACTTTCCTTACTGTCTGTTATCAAGCTTAAACCTTTGAATAAAGTAATTGTGACTGAGGATAAAGAGTATACAAATAAATTGCAGGACTTCCCTCCTGTCCACACTGAAACACACACAGATACACCCACCTCTACTGGCAAGACGTCTATGTAGAGACAGATGAACCATCGGGAGACCACCAGGGTCCACATGACATTATGATCCATCATGGTCTGCCAGACCCCGGGGATTTTAACTTTCACCAGTTCCCCTAACACCTCCTGGTCCGTCTTGAGCCCCAGCATGACTGGACTGTAGTAGTCTGTAACCACGCACACACCATTGTGAGTTAGAAATTGCTCTTAATTAACTGCAAAGAGATATAAACACATCCATTTTTGTAATACAAAAACAGCATAATTGTAATACAGTTTAAAAGGTCCAATGACATGGTGCTCTTTGGATGCCTGTATATACACCTTAGTGGTCCCCTAATACTGTATCTGAAGTCTCTTTCCCAAAATTCTTAGCCTCGTGAGACCGTCCTGATCTCGCGAGCTCCAGTTTTCCACTCGCAGATCAGTCTGGCATCTTGAGGCAGAGAAAATTTGGAGCCGTTAGCCAAACGACCGGGCCAATCAGCGTTGGTTTTGAGGTGGGTTAGGTGGTGATAGACAGATGGTTTATCCAATCAGCTAACCAGTATTTTCAGACAGCGGTAGCCCTAATTCTGTTAGCTGCTCGCTAATGCTTTTTTCTCTTGGATCCTTCTTTTGGAATATGGTCCGGGAACCTGAAAGTGTGCCTTTTATTTGTAAATTCTCGTTACACAAACGGCAAATATCCTTTACCGACATGTTGCTTGCTTGCTGAGCTAACGAGCTATGCTTTGCCTGCAGCAGCAGGGGCTTGTGGTCGTATTTTCATATGCTTCGTTGATCTGATTGGTTGATTTGGCCCGTCTATCACAAACATAGGTGATAGACAGATGGTTTATCCAATCAGCTAACCAGTATTTTCGCCCCTTCCCAAAAGTTCTCCAACGGAAAGTTCCCAGATGGATATGCCGAGCAAATGCAAAGCAATCCATCTGGCGGAGTCAGGTTACAAAATTCTGCCTTGGTGCAGAATTACAGCCACTAGAGCCAGTCCCACAATGAGCTTTCCTTAGTATGTGTCATTTCTGTGTCTGTAACTATTGAGGAGTAGAGAGTGGGGGCAAGGTGGAGGTGTGGCCTTGACCAACTGCCACTTTGCTCGTTTGAAAGCCATGATGTCTCTCTCTCATGGGTGGGCCAAATCCTCGGGCGGGCAAAGCAGAGAAAAGGAGAGGTAATCTTGCTCCTTATGACCTCATAAGTGGGAGATTCTAGATCGGCCCATCTGAGCTTTCATTTTCTCAAAGACAGAGCAGGATACCCAGGGCTCGGTTTACACCTATCACCATTTCTAGCCACTGGGGGACCATAGGCAGGCTGGGGGAACGCATATTAAATGTTAAAAAACCTCATAAAGTGACATTTTCATGCCATGGGACCTTTAAATTAATTTATATTGACATTTCCGTGTTTGAGTGAGTACAAGACACAAATAAAAACGTACTGCAGGTCTTAAGACACTGGCAGATAAAGACCATGTGACCACCTACAGGATTATCCTTAGGTCAGGGTAAAGGGACGGACACACACACAACACTTGAACGATAGCAAATTAATGAACACACCAGGTAAAATTCTAGCGAGTAGTGCTTCCATCAGCCAGAAGGACTTCTCTTCATCTTTTGTGATGATAAGAAGATACCCAGCTATGAAGTTCATCCCCTGAAGACAAAAGAGAGACACACTTAGGTCACACATGAATCTTTCAGCCCTCTCACGAAACAAGGACACATAAAACAAAAGATTCAAACTGAAACAGGCTGCCTGAGTGGGATTACACACGGATGGGTTCTACATACAAGATGTAGCCATCACCACAGCCCTGCTGCCTGTTTGAATTGCAAACCAGTCTGCTTATGCTCTGGTAAATGTAATGTGCTTTTCAAATGCAAATGATTAACGTAGGGCTATACGGAGACACAAACAGCCTTTCTTTGGACACATATACGCTGTATAATTGTGCAGAGATTTTTTTCTTTTTTGCACTTTGCTGCAAAACATTCAAAGCCATATGGTCATAACAATAGCGTATAGGCTACCATAAGACAAAAAACGCGATTCTGGGTCGACACAGACACACTATAGGTCTAATGAAATTAAACAACTATAATCAGTTGACTTGTGGCACAGGTTGAAAGAGACAGTTTATGCTGAGATAGCCCTACACATTCTTTGTATGAGATGGCCCACAATAACAATGATAAATGATCACGTTTGCGCATGACTGACGTGTTTAATTTTTACCCACAAAACGGAATAAAGTGTTAAGTGGGATCATACATGTTTGTTGTACATCTGTTAGTTTTCGGTATGTGGAGGCAAAGATGAACCTACTTTACCGTTTTGAGGCTTGCATTTGCCCATGTTAAATTGTGATATCACCAGTTAACATGGGTATATATTTCTCTCTTATGTTAACCTGTGTTAACTTAGACTAAAAGTCCAATGTATAGATAGAAATCTTAAAAACATTTCAGTGGTGTGTAGTAGTGGTATAGATGACATAGAAACTAGTCTGTCAATTCTTTTGTCCATGACGTCCAAGGTTCGAATCCCAGCTAGATCTCTAGTGCGTTTTGTTTTATTCGTTTCCATTCATACAATGTGTCCTATTTGTGTGGATAATGCTTAAACGGATGTATTACACATAAACTGGTGATGTTTTCAGCGATATCCATTATTTTGTCTCACTTGCAAACACTTCGTGAAAATGTGAACCTCTGGCACTCGAAGGGCGGAGGCAGAGCAGAAGGCAGGGCAGGGCCTTGTTGAATATTCACTGATTTTATGCAAATATCACCAGTTAACCTGATCACCAGCTAAACTGGCACACCGGCAGCAATATTACGAATCCCACTATGGCCGCGCCAAGACCCGCACTTCAATATCATTTATTGGCCAGGTGTCCATGATGCTTACGCAAGGTAGTGTAACCGTGACCAATCGGCTATCCTAACCTTAACCACTCGAGGTGAAATGCCTTACCCCAACCAATCAAACTGCTTCTTAGGGCGGGTCTTGGCAGATCGCAGTCACACAGTGAGCAGGTTTAATTTTAGGCTCTCCAACATTTTATTTCTCCATTTAATAAACAAACTATTCAGTAAGTTAGGTATTTGTTGTGAAAGAAATACAGTTACAATTTCAAGCTTTTTATCCAAAATTCAAGCACTTTTCGAACCTTGAAAACACCCGTACGAACCCTGTTTGATTAATTATGCCCAAATTGAAAGGAGCTTATGGAATTAAATTTCACTGGAATTGTACTTTGCACATATTCAAGTCACTTTTGCATGTTTTGTGTGGCATAATCCTTCACTGCAAATTTCAGTCATACAAGACTACAAACAATAACAAAACATGAAATACTTAATCATAAATCTTTGCCATACGTGTAAGAAAAAGGTGTAGGAATGGTATTATGCTAAATTTAGTTTAGGCTGCATCTATGCAGTAATATTACCTGACAGTAGCCCACAACTGGGTTGTGGTAGCCAGTAGCCAGTAGCACATTGTACAGAGCTTTCTGCAGACATGGGTTGGATGTCTTGCGGAACTGGACGTTGTCTGGAAATGTTCTGTTCAAGTCTACACACACACACACACACACACACACACACACACACACAATATATTAAATGTATTACCAATGTTATTAAGCACACATTTCTGTGCCAAAACAATGCAACATCACCAAGAAGCTAAACAAATACATGCAAGGACACATTTCTGTTAGATGGGTACGGGTAAAGGAATGTTTGCCTAGCAATGTCAGAGACAGAGGACGAAATGATTGTCGGTGTGCTAACTTTCCACTCCTGGAGTGTTTTAGCGTGTATACGCCTTCATACAATTGGATCTATTACTCTGGCCTTCCTGGATTGTTTTTTTTTTAATCTCACACACACTCTTTCAACACAGCACTGTTTTCTGTCTAAATGTCCAGTAGGGGTGTGCAAAAGAATTTATTCACATTCAAATCGCGATTCAAGCTCTACCGATTCAAAATCGAGTCATAAAATTCAAAAATCAATTCATAGAATCGTTTCTGAATTGAAAATCGATTTTGAATCGAATCTTGAGCCTGAAAAATCGATATTGAATCGAATCGTGACATTTTCTGAATCGTGCAGCCCTAATGCCCAGTCAATATTTCAATCAGGGAAACATCAACAGGGTAGCTGGTCTGGTTGAAGAGCAGTCTCACTTACTCACAAAGCCATGCATATGTCACGCTGAACGCTAAAAAAAATATTTTGTAATGTCAAGAGTAAGGGCTCTGAAAACACCAAACTGTCGGGCATCAGTGTGCCCTGTGTGGCTGGCTGTTGGCTGTGGCGTTTGCAGTGTGTCTGGCACTGTTGGCTATGGTCAGCATTAATCAGCCCACTGACGGCATCAGCCTCAGAGGCAGTCAGAGAGAAAGAATTCTCTGACTGGGTGTTCAAATGAAATCTGTTAGAATACTCATTCAGACCACATGCTGACAATGCCATCGCAAAATGAAATGTTACAGGCAATAATGAGACTTTTAATTAAACACACATTGGCGTAAGATAATTGGCAAATTTATTTTTTTCATGATGATCTTTGGATTACAAAGTGTTATATCCCCTGATTAAGCGTCAGATAGGAGGTTCAAGTGCAACTTTCTTTTTTCTTTTTTAAGATAATGTTTTGGGCATTTTCAGCCTTTATTTCGATAGGACAGCAGAAGACATAAGGGGAGAGAGGGGGAATGACATGCAGCAAAGGGCCGCAGGTCGGAGTCGGCTGGTTCTTCGGGGTATGCCAATTGGTTTTCAGAGCGCTTAGGTGCAAATGACGTCATACACTCATTTGCATATTAGTGAATTGTTCATCGCAGAATTATTTGCATTAAGTGAAGTTGTTTTCGGTCGTAGCGAGGGAGATATCACTTAAATGAGACTAGCTGGCCCACTTTAAATGTCAGCCCTACTTAAGTAAGTAAGTGCAGCTGCCACTGTGTGGCTGTAACACTGTTTGTGCCACTTTGTGCGCTAACCATCATGCGGTGGGCAGAAGACAACGAGCGGACACCCAACCTGTGCTTCAGCTCACCACCCAGATGCTCTCCACATAGTTTTTACATTAATACACGTTGGCAATGCGCCAACACGCGTAGGCACCGCACCTAAGCCGTATAATGGCAGGGGAAACCCTATTCTTTGATGTTGGCTGGTTGTGTGTCAGGGCTTTTAAGGAGATCTGAGTGAGCATATTGGTGATGGAGAAACCTTTAACAGCCCGACCTGTGCAGATGGTCTCCACCAGTTTGGGGTCGTGCTCGGCTCGGAGCAGGGACTGGTAGTATCCTGGGTTCTTCTCTAGCTGGTCTTGGGCCCCACTGGCTGCCATCCAGATCAGAGCCCGGTGCTCATTGGGAATCCCCTTACGTACGTAACGCTTTACTGAAGGAGAGGAAGAGCATTTGAGTTTAGTTCAGCTTCATTGCATACGCTCATTCTGCGAGGACACTGGTGTGTTCAGTTTTCACACTCACGTTTCACATTCTTCTGCACCTTGCGTTTGCCCTTCAGTAGTTTGGACCACTTGATGGATCGTCGGGTGAGCACAACTAGATACTCAGACATGAGCTCCTCATATGACTCGTAATCAAAGTCCTTTGAGCGCTCAAAGCCATACGGATCCACGCTGAGCCAAAAAGTTAAAGTTAGAAACAATTAACAACTTTAAAGAAACACATCAAAAGGATTAAATACTGTTTTAATACATTTCAAAAATGTGTGTTTTATATTTTACTAGGTGACATAAACTTGAATGTAAAAAAAATAAATAAAAACATTTTGTAAATAACTGTTATTGTCATTAATTAGTCCAGTATAATATAACTGCTAGAGCCCCCTTACTTAGCTACTAATTTGGGCACAACTACATTGGATAAAGCCTTTACAGCACAAAAGAAAGACTAATGGTTCCATTTTATTAATGTAATCGTATACACATAACCAAGTGTAGATCTATATAATGTGTATCTACATTACATGGTTCCACATGAAACAGTTGTGGGTGTAGGTTGCTCAACCTAATGTCTTAGGTAACATGATAATCTTCCTGCGTTTAACCCTTTCACAAGAGCATGTCTGAGCAACTCTGTAAATACTGGATGGAAACATCATTATGCAAACGTTATGTTCCTCATCTGAGAATGACTTTGTTTTCAAAACAAAAGCAATGGCACGCACTCGATGTGGAGCGTGTGAATGTGGCTCCTGATTTCAGGTGTTGGTTTGGGTTATCGCTGTTTGTTTGAACTGTGCACCAGCTCACCTTCTCTTAAAAAAAAAAAAAAGTATTTAACATATTAAACATGTACAACAAAGCCAAAGAGCTTTAGACAGAATAAACTGTCAAGTGCAGTTCCACGCAAGTCCGACAAACAGACTCTGTTGCCAGTTTATTGGGTACACCTAGATAAAACTAAGGCAGTCAAATGCAACAGCTCTGCAATAAAGCTTATGTTCATAGAGGTTATAATCAGTTTTGTTGCAGCGGTTTTAGAGAGGCGTTGATTGAACTTGATTGTCATTTCGGAGGCTGTAGTTATTAATATTTAGTCTAGCCTGATTGATATAAAAATGGAGTGTACAAAATATTAGAAAACACCTCTAAAAAATTCCAGCTACAACTACAACCAGCCACTAAAATGACAATAAAGTTGAATCAACACCTCTCCAAAGTGACCACATTAATCTTCTTGAAGGTTATGAGGCTGTTGTAACACTGCATTCATTTGAGCTAGGTGTACCAAATAACCTGGCAACTGTGTTGTTGTTGTTGTTGTTGTTGTTTTCTTTAAAGCTGTAATCTCAAAATGGAACTGTGCACACTATTCTGAAACCTTGAAGCTTGTGTATCAACCATAGATATAAAACAACCTCCAGACCATAGACATTGTGTCTATGCTGCAGACTGCTAAAGCACAATTCAGCACAATTCCATTGTTTTATTTTGAACAAGTTTTTTTTTGATACGACAAATTGCCCAATTTCTAATGACACAGGCTAAACAAAACGGTATCCTATATAACGTTAAACATCAGCATGCCACTGCACAACTCCAACAGAAAGTAACCTTATATTAACGGTTAGCTACTGTGAATCTGATTAACGTTAGTCAACTGAATTTCTACTTCTCTTAATACATCTATGCTACTTATCATAGGTTATCAACCTCCCAAAATCGACAACATATGATTTAAAACGTTTTAGCAGGCTATATACCGGCTAGTTAACCGTTAAGGCCCATTACTTGTGCTAACGTTACCTGTCCACTCGGTCTTTGGCTCTACCGTCAACCGGGGAGCGGGTCCGATCGGTCGCCTTGTTCTTCTTCTCCATTGCCTCTTCTGCTCCAGTGATATCCTGAGAATATGTGCGCTAGAGTCTCACCATGTATCCGCCGTGTTGTTTTTCTCCAACAAAAAAAAAAAGAGGCCAAAACAAGTTTACAACTACCATGAATGTCGACGTCACAGTTGAGGTAAGTTACCGTTAACGTTCACTTTGAACTTTTCTCCATGTTTGCGTGAGTAGAGTCGGGACGGAGAGACGCTGCTTTTTCCTGGGATTAACATGCTATTCTCGAAAAGGGAAAGCCGCGAAACCAAGCACTTGCTTTAGTTCGATTCTTTCAATATTTTATGGATACGCCGATGTTCACGCCGCGTGGAGAGAGCGGACTTTGCATTGGGTGTTATAGCCATCCACATGCACCTGCTGCTTGCTCCTCGGAGTGTTAACGTTAACTAACCAAGCTACAATAACAACAGTTACACGAATGCAACCCACTGTAATCCAAATACAAGTCACTTCCACTCCTCTTGTTCGGACCAACTAACTACTCTATGGAAGATTTCGGACTCGTGACGTTTTTCCCAGGACACACGCCAATCAGACCTAATGCTGCTTTCGAGGGATTCCCGGAACATACCACTTCAGGGATCTCACGGGAATTGCGATGTATGGCGCATTCAGGGCGCTTTGGATAGAAAAAAGGTCAGAGGTGTGCATCATATTGAGGTTTTAAGTAATTCAGTGTTGACTTTGCTCATAATGTCTCTGCTGTTATATCTCTTTCAGCATGTACTAGTAACAACTGGTAACCACTTAAACAAGTAAGTAAACACCCCTTTTATGAAGTGCTGAAGCTGGTAAAAAAAAATACAACATAACCGTCACATCGGCAACTCCCTGATTAAAAATTCCTAGGGTCCTCCCATTTCCACTAAACGGATTAGGCTAGACAATGTTCGATAACACGTAAAGGCAGCAAACATGCAAGCTAGCCGCGCCCTCTCCAGTGCAGCCACGTAGCACAGGTAAATGCAGCCATCTGTTCACCTGAGCCTCTGCTGGGTAGCGTTGCTCCAGTAAAATATACCGACTCAAACCAATCTACTGCATGGGTGATTCAGAGCTCACACGGTTGGAGAAAAACAAGGATTTATTTATTAAGGCCTTGTGTTTAAGAAAATAAATTGATGACCTCAAAATAAACAGCATTCTAACTGTCTCTTTTTGTCCCAGCATTAGCACAGCTTCACGTAGGGAAACATGTGAGGCATACTTTAGATCACCAGATTTCTATTTGATTATGTGCTAATGAGAGAATCTGGAGCAGAGCCTCAGACAGCACTGTCATCCACTTCCAGGAAGGACTGTTGGAAAGTGACACTAAAGTTGTCCTGGTGGGTTTTTGGTGGCTGTCTTTGAACACTCCTTAGTAGCTTCCATTTTAGAAAAGGGAAAGTCATGTGGGGATAAAAAATGTGTTAGTTTAACTTGCACTCACAAGAGGTCAAGTAAAGGACACTGTTCAGTGTTTGATGTGACACTTTTTGGATTTTTTCTTATCCTAAATAATTCAGTTTGTGGGTGTGTATTTGACTATGTTGTATGTTGTTTTAACCACTGTTAACAGAATGCGAGTATACAGAAATTCACCAAAGTTGTACAAAGTCATGCTTAACTCTGCCTAAATTAAATTACTTAAAATTGGATTTAAGCATTTCTGCCCTATATAAACACATAGACACTCAGTAACAACACCATAGTCCCAGTCTCCACTGCTGCCTATCAGGATAAGGCTTGGGATGGACAGATGATGGGTCATGTAGGCGTCGATCTCTTATCCTCTTGTGAAAATACCGGATTAACTCCAAATGCAGACTCATGTTTTAGCAGTAGTGTAATCCTGATGGGGGGTTGGGGAGGGGGTTGGATCTGTGAACAGGATGAGCTTCCAACCAATGACATGCTTGGCAGTGCTGTGTGCAACCATTCATCTTTTCTAGGCAATCGTCACTTTATCCTCTTTATATTTGATTGAAGATCATGAAAAAAGTCTTGTGACCATGTATTTGGCCAGTTCCCCGCAAAGTAATCAATATACACAGCAGCTGGTTTGTATCAAAAATACATATATATTTTTTTTAATTGTACTCACACATTTGAGCTCAATCCATGGTTTGTAAATCTACTGAAATGACCATATTCCACTGTGACAATAAGGAATAAGTGAGTCAGCATTAATAGCATGCTGTTAAAGTGTTGAGAAGTTCAATTAAAAAAAGACTATTGTGCTGTATCTTGATAGTTATAGAGAAAGAGAAGAGAAGTTTGCATGATGCATAACACAGCAGTTAAACTTGAGCAGCATGCACGTGACAATGAGGAGCTGGGAAATGCTGGAGAGAGGTGTCTGAACCCTGCCAGGCCCAGGATAAGCAGCAGAAAAGGGATAGATGGATGGATTAACATAGATTTATCCTGACTTCAATTATAATACACCTTTTAAAATTAAACTAGTCTTCTAATACCCAGTCTTCATATCATATCACGCAGAAATGTGCTCTACTTGTTTAAGCTCCACTTTATCCATAACATGGTTGACACCGTGAACATTATTTAAAGTGTTGCAAGTATAAAAGATGATGACACTGATTTTTGTTAATAAGTTGGCAGCACTATTTGCAACAACCTTCGTGAGGTTTTGGCCAATTAGTATAACTGTTGTTGTATTTAGAGGTTATCCATGCTCTATTACAAAATGTTAACATGGACGATCAGTGAAATTTTTTTTTCTTATCCTAATACAGTAGAGCCCTTTTGTGAATATCTATGCAAATACACTGAATGACTTTTAAAACAAGCCTATTAAAAAGAAAAATAATCTTTGATCAACAATGTTGTAATAAATACACAGATACTGTAAGTGTTTGCAATGGGTTTTGCCTGAGCAATGCAGCCTCAAATTTTGTCCAGTATGTACTAGCTCATGGATGAAAAAAATGTTTTTGTAACTTTGTATTACAGTAACTGTGTATTGTTGCTGATATATGATGGTACAGTGAGAGTAACTGAAATCTTGAGTTGAATTCCTTACAGTATCCATGAAAGGAAACAGTTCTGAGATTGTAGCAACCTAGAAAGTAAAGGTGTCAGTAAATCGTATGGTTTTGGGTTTATATGTTTGTTTGACTGAAGGATCCCCGTAGTTGATTGTTGTGTACTTTGGTCTCTGTTTTGGATTGACTCTCTCAAGTTGAATCTTTGGTAATGTTACAGCAGACGTCTCGCTGTCTTCAAATGTAACCTTATTGGCACTTGCTTCGGAAAGTCTAAAACTTTGCGGCACACTAGTATCTTTAATGGCCTCCCTGTCTTTTTCATGTGGTTTGCCATCTGTTGGTTTCTTTGTTGTTGTTAAAAGAGTTTGTGCCTTCTTGTTATTAGGAGGACATAGGTCAATTCCCATTGTCACTAATCCAGTGTTAAAAGCAGTCGTAGATGTATCAGAATGTGGCGGTGGTATTGCAATCAAAGGAGTTATAGTCTCTGGGTGCGGTGTTGATTGAGGGGAAGAGTCAGTCTCATCATTGGCATCTTGTTCAAATCTGCAAACACACGGGATGACGTACTTGGGCAACCTTGTTTGGATGGTCACAGCTTTGGTTGGATGTTCCGCTGCTCCGTTCTCCAAGGGGTCGCGGCCTGTATGTGTAGAAAGTCCCTCAACGTTGGGCTTGGAAGGGCATTTGCCTTCAGTTGGTGCAGTGGACGGTTCAACTGTGCTTGCGTATTGTAAGGCTCTGTGAGGAACTTCTGTCTTCAAGTTAGGTATCATTTCCAAGTTTGAACTTTCTGATGGTTCCAGAGAATATAGTTTAGGAGAAGAATCTACACATGTGGACCACACTGGAGAGCAGGTCACGATGGTCGCCACATGCCACTTCAGTTGGGCTTCTAACTGTGGAAAAAGCCTGTAAGGCTCTGGGAGTGACCTCTCAGTGACAGATGTTAAACAGACTAGCTCTAGATGTGCATATTTTAACTTGCTGGTGATACTAGTTTCTTCTACTGTAGCCTGAATTTCATCATATTTCCCTGACCTCCCACCCTTAACATCGTTATCACAAGTTTGATCTTTTATATGGTTTAATGAGCAATGGCCTTTAGAGTTTTGATCTGAATGACGGTCCCCCATTTGCCTCATTTGCTCTGCTTTCAAATTATTTCTTTCTTCCAGGCTTAGTTTTGATAATGCATCTACTGCATGCTCTGGTTTTTGTTCTTGCACATGTGTTTGATTTCCTCTCAACTGCTGTGCAACAGATTTACTTTTCATTTCCTTGTGTTGGTTTTGTTTGTGAACACTTTGATCCAGCGCCTGTTGGTGCCATCTTTCATGACAGGCTACCCTCTGTTTTATACTACTTGTCACCTTGACTCCTCCAGAAAGCTTTTCATGTGAACATTTCAAGTCCCGCCCTTTACATACAGTAGCCATGGTCTCAAACCTCTCCATCAAGGAAGATAGGAGGATCCCTTTTCCAACAACTCTTGGTTTGATTGGCTGTTTGTTCGGCATGTTCTTGCCCTTTTCTTTTTGCTCAGCCACAGCAAACTTGGCTACAATATCTTGCACACTGCCCCCTGTCTTTAATCCTTGTTCTCTTCTAGTCCGGCTCTTCTTGTGAATGTCGTGCTCACTGTCTTGGCAGTGGTTCACTTTACCTGCCACTCCTTTGCTGGAGGACAGAGTACCTACCTCCCTTTGGTGGGTGATGGGAGGTTTGGGTGTCGACCGTATGAATTTGGATTGAAGGAGTTGAAATGTGGTAAGACGCCGTTGTATTAAGCCTCCCACTTTTTTATCTCCTCCATACCTGCTTGGCAATCTGTCTTTTTGTGGATCTGACGAGCATTTTTCAAGGATCTTGAAACTGGTCATTTTATGTTCTTCAGGGAGCTGAACAATAGTGCAACTTGTATGAAGTTGGGTCTGCTTCACTGAAGCCTCAACTCTCTGATCAGGCCAATCTGTGCATCTTTCAACTACAGTATCTAACCCTGGGGTCTCCGGGTTTCTGTTTCTGGTGGTCCACTTGGGTAGATCCTGTGTTAGGTAATGCAGGAGACTCTCCAGAATCCCTCGGAGCACAGGATGGCAGTTGCGGTCTCTAACCAACTTCCTCAACTTACTGGCATCAGGGCTGATACCGGTTTTCCGAGAATCTGGTCTATGGAGAATAGAGGACATGCAAAATTTAATCCCTGTAGCCAACTGCAGCTAAACATACCTGAATAGTTATGGATATTGACAACAGAGTTGAATGATAATTGGCAAATTAGTAAATTTACTATTGCATGAAAATAGTGGCTGTGCTGGATGTATAATTGTTAGAATTGTAAATATTGTTAGGATAAGTTGTACAATAACCCTGAAGTAACCTTTTCAAATTTTTCACTATTTTGAGTATGTAGTTAAATAAAGGTGTCTAGACAGAGTTTACCGTACAGAATGGAATTATGGCACTACACCATCTTACCAGTTTCTGTACTACCTAATAAAAATGCATTAAAAAATAAACCGCTCTTTCACTGGATATACTGTAACTCATCCCACTCCTGCAGCAAAGCAAAGGAGATAAAATGTTCAGACATGAAGAGTGCTCCAGCCGTGTGAACTTGTTATAGGTGATTAGTGCGGGGGATTGTAGAGGAGGGTTGTGTGGCAAGACGATGAAATCTGGTAGGAAATTAAGATAGGAGACAAGCTGCTCTTTAAAATAAATGTTGTAGTTAAGCTAAAGAGAGACAGGCACTTCATGCATTATAGTATATATATCTGAGTCCATTTTAATGTCCATATCATGTTAATATTCACCATGTAATGGTGCTTTTACAATTAGCACAGTAATACCTGATAAGAGCATCACAGTGCAAATAATAATTGATCACGGTAGTAGATAAAACAATTACTATTCCACAACTCAATATTGTTATGCATAAAAGTAAAATTATTTTAAAATGTCCACCACGTTACATGCATTAAAACACCAAGATGTATGTATATTAAAAAATATTGAAACTTACTGTGGAGAGAGGAGTATCTTAAAGTCAGTAAGGCTTTCATCAAGTTTGCGCAATGTGTTGAAGAACATAACTGTGCACTTCATGTTAATACAGTTTAGCTTTAGAAAAGGAAAAGGTCATAGAAGGAAATTATCTTTTGTTAGTTCATTTTGAGAATTTAACTAGTTTAGCAGAAGAGTTTTTTTTATTGCCTCACAGTTCTGTAATTTAATATTAGGTGGAGACAGGCTGTTCTTTCCTGTGATCAACAAAACATGAAATGTACAGTATGCAAACTGATTGCAGATGTAGCTCTAGAGAGATGATCTCACAAGAAAGCATTCATGACAGACAAAGGCTGAACTCAGTACCCTAAATGGTCTCCCTTTTGATGTTCCTCTGCCTCACACCTACAGTGGCAGGTGCTTCAAAATGTCCAAATCAAGACAGATAGGCATAGACAAATCAAGGACAGGAGGGCAAGATAGGCAAAGAGTGGACCAAGAGCGACTAGAGGGCAGCGTGGGATAAAGGGAAGCAGTTGACATGTGCAGTTCCTCTGATAGCCAGTAGGGTTCGGACCATTGAAGAGCAGGATTACTTGTCTATGCACCTCTCTGCAGATGCTGATTTGTAAAGCTTTTCTCCCAGCTCTTCCAGACGCTCTCTTTTGTCCAAATCCTGGTACAGGCCTGGGGGAACCTGACTCAAGCCATGCATGAGGCCATAAAGACAACCTGCGATCAGGCCTGTGGCTTCACTCTCACCTAAAACGAAACAAAAAACAGAGCATTTTCACAGAAGTCACAGTGGGCAGACAGTGTTTTATTTGTTTGTGATTTAAAATGTCTTCTCACCTCCATGGAACATGGCTCTTTTACACAGTTCAGCCCAGTCACTCCCTGCTGCCAGAAGGGCATCGTAGGCTATCATGGGGGCATCATGACCTCTGCGGCCCGCACGGCCCTCTGAGCTCCAGCGCTTATACAGCTGTATGGGCGAGGACAGAGTAACAGCAGCACACAGTTCTTGTTAGGGGTTGTGTTTGGTGTACTTATTTTTGGTGTGTGACAGAGAGGCCGGATTTACCTTGTCTGTCTCCTCAGCGTCATAGCGGTCAGGGAACGAAGGTTTGTTCTGTCCTTCCTTGTCTATCTCTCTCTCTTCCAGGTAAAACTGCCACTTGGCCTCAAAGTAGAACCAGTTTTCCTGATACTCTGCATATGAATGCACAATCGCACACATTACTGGTATCATCTGATAGTCATGCTCTCTCGGACACGTGCGTACATACTGAACTCAGAAACTTACTTTATATTCTGACAAACATACATTGATGTTACTCTTTTTGTACATAGAAGCTTCAGTTGACATGGAATAGTCAACCAAGCTGTAAAACCATGTGACCTTCACTAACGCAAACAGAAACACAGTCTAACCTGACATGTGTCGTATGGTCTTCCTGCAGAACTCCTCAGCCCGAGGGAGGACTTTCATGAGCTCGCGGCCCCAAGTCACAAAAGGTTTCCCCTGGATCGCATAGGATGCAAACAGTGCCGTTGTCAGGGAGCCTAGGAAGCCTGAAGCCAAGAGTGACACCACAACTACACCAATTGTGTCTACTGACAACTCAAACTCAACTTAAGCAAGTATTAAATCAATGTTGTAATGTAATTAAAGATGCTTAACAGTTTATCAGCAGCACAACCGTCAGCCTGTAGTTTAATCAGATTTGTTTGGATAGGTTAGAAACTAGCAACATTGTCACCTGTGGGGTGGTTGTGGGTCATTCTGCCAATCTCAATGCTGACCTCCACCAGGCTGTCTAGTCTCTCCGGTTGCCAATATCTCATACCCACACACATGGCCTTGGCAGCTGCCCCGAACCCGGACCCTGGACATAGACACATGTGCACACATTTTCATATACTGTTGTTATGTTTAGAAAAAAAACAACAACAACAATATCCAGAATCTCCAATGACCTTTTTCATTGAAGGGTGTATGCCAGGCGAGCAGGAAGTTGTGAGGTTTGAGGTGAACACAGCCCTCCACTGTAGCAGGATCAGGGGCTCTGCCCTGGAGAGACACCATGGCTTCAACATAGAGACGCACCAGCTCCCGGTACAGATCCTCCAGACACCAGTAATCTACACACACACACACACACACACACACACACACACACACACACACACAGTGACTAAGAGTCATTCATGATTGGCATGCAAGGCGAGATGAGTGGTCTAAGCGGTGGGCTAAGTTTAGCCTCAGCCTGCCACACCACAGATTAGGACCAGCATGCCATCGCAGCAAGTTGAGTCACTTCCACACACAATGAGGTCAACTGGGATCCACGAGCAGAGCCCACAGGCATCCTGCTAGAATTTGTTTGTGTGTAATATATATATATATATATTTGTGTGTGTGTGTGTGTGTGTGTGTGTGTGTGTGTGTGTGTGTGTGTGAGAGAGAGAGAGAGACACTATGTTGACAAAGAAGCATCACCTCTAATTTAGTCATCAAGGATTTTGATGAAAGACAGGAATGTTCACCTTCTTCGCTGGACTATGGTTCAGATTCTGTTACAAAATAGTAATTCTTGTCCTTCTGGTTTAAGTTCTCAATGCTCTGCTTCAGATAAAAATGGGTAACAGTATTTTTGCTAAAACATTTGCTTTTACTCACTGTAATTCTGTGTGTTGGTAAAAAGATTGACAAAGCAAACACTCGCATTCATAAAATCCATTCCACCACATACGTTTTTATTGCCGTGTGTGTGTGTGTGTGTGTGTGTGCGTGTATGTGTGGGTAGGCATGCTGGATTGTGGCTAAGTACGGCTTCCTAATCTCAATAGATGTCATCACCATTTCACAGGACTGCTGTCATTGGCTTTGAACCCCATCTGCAGCCAAACATGATACCGGCAGATTATGGAGGAGTCTGGTCTGACCAGCTATTGTTCAGTAAACGAGAGCTGAGGATCAGCTTTTCCAAAGTAGTCTATTTTGGACTTTTCTGTCCTGGCAACTCTTGAGGGATGACATTTGAGTGATTTGAAGTTAAGCTTCTACTGAGATTTTGATCTATGGATTATGGTATGTCAGAAGGAGATATTCTGCCAGTCAATGATTAGCAGCTTCCATTGACTGTATAGAAGAAGCTATTCTGGTCCTTCTCAATGTTGACAGGTTTGATGTTGTGTCCATATTTTAGGGACATATAAGGTTGTGTCTTTATATTATTGAACAGATAAAGAACAAAAGGTTTTGTGTGAAGTTAGATGTCAAATTAAAGTGAATTCTGATTTGATATTTAACATTTCAAAAAAGGAGAAAGAAGGAAATGAGTGTGCACTCTTGCTATGATTTCTGCTCTCTGTTCTGCCTTTTAGAAAATCATAAATCCTCTTTGTCATTCTTCTTGCCATCAATCCTAAACATACCTGTTACAAGTGCTTCTGCTGTGGTGATGTGCATTAGCGTTGCATCACTCAGGGGCCAGTTATCTGGGTCCAGTTTCTGGGCCCCCAGTCCTCCCAGAGAAGCCAGTTCCTCTTGGATCTTCTTGCCTGAGGTGCATTTTTCCCAACGGCCCTTTCTGTAGCCCAAAGCATCACCAACAGCACCCAGAACCATGGCTGCCTTGAATTTCTCCATAATACTGGGCTAAAAAAAGATCTTCTCTTGAATGAAGCTGTCACAACTCTCCCGGGATTTAGTTGGCTCCTGGCACAAACAAATGCCAAAATATGAACTTGTTCCAGCTGTAGTTCTTCTTCACCACCTCAGAAGACTCGCGGTCACAGAAGAATGGAAACAGAACAGACTCTCTTGCCCCAAAACATCCTGAACAGCCTCACCAGCTCTCACAATTTCCTCAGCTGTATGTGGAGCTAGCACAGACCTCTGGCTCCACTACATAACAGCTCTACCACCTTCCCACCCTCAGAGCTCTCGTCTAGTTTCTCATCAGTTGTCTCACACACACACACACACAAACAAGCATTCTTAGTACCAAGGGGGGGGGCGCGCGCGGGCACACACACACACACATACGAAAGCATCACGTTATCAGCCACAGCTTCTTTGCGTTGGGCGGTGGGGAGTTCAGCTGTGATCAGGTGTCTCCTAAAAAGGCAATCCCCATGGCCCCAAAGCCTAAAAGCCGGATGGTGTGGAGTGGTGATGGGGGGCTGGACACACTGGAAGGGATGCTAATGTGCTGGAGTGCAAGCATGTCAGCTGGTGCTGGATCTGGTTGACATCCCATCCATCCCCACTCCATGAGCCTGCCTCCATCTTCATTGAAGCCCGACTCTTTAATCTTTACCTCACTATTTTAAAACTTCTTTATTAATCACCTCCTGCCCTGACATCAGCTAATCCCGTCTCCAGTTATGTGCACAGTTCCCCTCCCTCTCAGTTTCTTTCTTTATTTTAAACATACTCAAAGTAACAGTAGACAAAGTATTACCAGAGGAGCCAACGATGATGATGATATGCAGCCGGAATGCAACCTGATAAGGGACTACTGTTACCAAAGTGACGGTTTACATACACTCTCAAACGCACGTGCGCACACACACAGATTTCTTTGGGTTTTATTCATTTTTTGGGGTTTTGTCAGAAAAATGATGATAACATTTTTTCTCTGATTAGTATTACTGTTTGCACTATAACAAAACACTGTTGCTGCTGTCGCCATCTGGTATCTGGGAGACACTGTCTTGTCCTTGCCTGGGGCACGGTGTGATGCTGAGGAAAGAACAGGCGCTCCTTAACTGAGATAACTGACGACATTGACTCTTTATTATGACTATAGAGTTTTATCACATTCTACGTTGTATTACAAAAGCTGTTATAGAACTAATTTGCCAGTCACTTTCTGTACTTATGCTGCGAGTGCTGTAAACTGACCCTACTTGCAAGTAAACAAAACGTTGATATAATAGGATTGACTCCCTGACGAAGGCTTGCATGCCAAAACTCGTTGGAGTACTTTAAGATTTATGATGACCAAGCCATAAATAAAGGCTTTGTATTTTTCTAAAAGAGAGTGCCTTGGAGTTTCCTTATTGGTTTCTACATTAGGATTATCCCATCCAAAGAGCACCTCAAGCTAACTTTGAGTCCTGGAAGCGCTCCGCTACAGACATTCAATAAAACGTTGATATAACTTCAGTGGTCTCGGTCTATCCTTTGATAATGTAATTATTCTAACATTTTTGTCGGTGTAAAATAAATCCGGCTCACTCCTTGGCCTCCATTGGACATAAACAACTTCTGCATAGAGCATAGCATAGTAACACAAATGGCTATTCATCTTTTCCACATTATTCCAAGGAAGTTCTAAATAAAAACTAAACAAATGAGTTGCTAATGTTCTTGTTTTACATAAGCAAAGAGTTTTGTTTGATGAAATTAATAACGCAGGTTGTCACACTGGAGATCAAGTTCTATATTTTAGCTGCAATATTTCATTAGCACATTTGACATGTTGTGATTCATATTGAGTTCAGAAAAATATTACTATTGGGATACTGATTTCAGCAAAACAATCATGCTGACCAGCATTCAATATCTTCATTTCAGACAACAAAACAACCATTTGTGAACTAACTGCTGTACTTGGTAGACAGAGGTACATCTTTTACAAGTCTGTTAAAAACATGCTTTATTGACAACTTGCTTAAGAAAACAATGTATGGTATGCCTTTGTGACAAAACATAATATTCTGTAAATAAAATGGCTTCAGAAAGTATTCAGACCTTCCCTTCTTGCACGCTTTGGTGTGTGTGTGTGTGTGTGTGTGTTAATCCTTGTGTTGACTTTGGGTCACATTGACCAGTTTTAAATTTTTGTTTTATATCAGAAAATATGGGACGTAGAAATAAGCGCTGAAAATGTGTAGAAGAAAAATTTAACAATTTCAAACGTTGGAAAAAGCAAAAACTGTGAAAAAAAGGCATCAAAAACGTCGAACAAAAGAGTTTTTTTCAAGGTCGACAGGAAGATAACACAAGGGTTAAATTAATAAAAATGGCATTTTTGCCAATCAATCTAACGACAAAGTGAAAATGTATTTAAAAAAAAAAAAAAACTGAAATCTCTCATTAAGTTTTCAGAACCTTGATTCAGTATTTTGTAGAAGCCCTTTTGGCAGCAATTTGAGCTTTGAGTCTTCTTGGGTAAGTCTCTACAAGCTTTGCACTCCTGAAGTTCATCCTATTCTTCCTGGCAGATCCTTTCCAGCTCCATCAGATTGGATGGGAAACTGACATTTTCAGGTCTCTCCACAGATGTTCTGTGCCACGACTATTGAGTGTAGATTGTCGGGGAAAAATGGTATCCATGTGAAATTCCATCTAACAAAGTGTGTAAAAAGTGAAGGGGTCTGAAAACTTTCTGAAGCCACAGTACCTTTTTTTCTTGCTGGCAAAAATAATACTATTTTGACAAGAACGATCTGCATGACTTAAAAGAGTTGACCACACATTTGACAAATAAAAACGTACCAAAATGTACCACATTATCAAACAGAATACTGATAGATGTCACATTTTCTTGCTCCTGAACCACACACGTCAGATAATAAAGTCAACAACAATCAACTGGGAAATGTTTTCACATCATCTCGCTGTCTTGACTGTGATAGGTTTGTGCACTGACTTTGACAGTCAGAAAATTATATGGGATATTTAATTCCACCAATAACACACATCCAACTTGCCAGGTTACAAAGATAAACAATATGGCACATTTACCCGCTGCTACAGTGACTGTTTTACAGTCATGATTAAGCTGATTTTTTGCCACTCATCTGCATTCAATCTAAGACTGAAATCATAATAAATTCCGATCCTGATCTACGTTATGCACACTACCATAGTTTATGACTGAACTCTGTTTACATAAATATGAGAACTTAAACAGAAGTTTTTCAACTTAAGGAAAAAAAGGCAAATATTTCCCCTGTAGTTGGATGAGAAATTTCATCTGGGGAAATAATCCATCCTTATCTCAACACATGGCAAAGGGTTTGTCATTATGACAATAATTGGCAAAACAAGATAGCACAGTTAGATGGCAAATACTGATGTAAGTGCAGGAAGCCACCTGCCTCTCACTGTGACTGGGAGAGGATGACTGGTACCTCAGCTGTACCTTCTGTCAAACTCTTTAGCTGAGAAAGGGGGATGCTTTTGGTGTTTATAATTACATTTATAGAGCAACACTAAATCTTGTATGGAGGAAAAGCATTGCACCCCTAGATGGCAGCGCAACCATTGTTCTCAAAGTGACCTGTTTTTCTGTGTGGTAGTTCTACAGTCGCTAAATCATGAAAAGCAACAGACTAAAACTTCAAACAGTGTAAACAAATCAAAGTTAAATCTAAGCTGGGATGTAGATGTTCATATATTAAAATGTCTATGTCAGTGAACCCACAGTAAACTGAATAGCTCTGTATGTAGCTGTATGCAGTGCTAACTGATAAAGAAAACCTACAACAGAAAAAGTGTGAATCAGTGCAGTTTGCAAAGTTGATATATCACCTGGATAAAAGAAACAGTCAATGTGTCAGTTTCTTTGTGAAATGAGGATCCTAAATGCTTCTTATATATTACTCATGATTATAAATGTCAACCTGTCAGATAAACATTTTTGCTCCTCTAAAAGTTAAATCTATTCTTTTTTTCTCCTTTCCTATTGATATAGCATTTTACAACTGTAACAAATGTGATTCTGCTGGTGCTGAGCCTGAAAAGCATGCTTCTCTTTCTAATTATGTGAATTCAAAATGTGGATCTGAATTCTTTCACTGTCAGTTAAAGTGATCATAATTTGTAATCATAATAAAACCAAATGAGCTACAATTAACATTGTATTTTAAAAGAGGCAATATGTTCTCACACACACACACACACACACACACACACACACACACACACACACACACACACACACACACACACACACACACACACACACACACACACACACACACACACACACACACACACACACACACACACACACACACACACACACTCACACACACTCTCTCTCTCTCTCTGTCAGTGTGATTGTTAGAGAGCTACACATTCGCAATCTCAGTGAAAATAATGTACTTTCCCCCCCTCCTCAACATCCATGGCCCTGCTTCTAGCTGACAAAAACATGCAGATTGGAACATACTGTTCCATTCACAATTGACAATGTAAGAGGCCACATCCTACTGCATCTATAACTTTATCCTCTGCGTGTGCTGAAGGTTCACCCTTACTGTCCCTCCTGACTGTGCCGAGGGTGCAGGTTAGTGAGCCAAGTCCGCAGCAGCAGTTCAAAGCCCCATCCATTGGTGATTTGCCCATGAGTGACGAGTTTTAGGATACCCATCATTTCAATATTGCAATTCCAAAGTCTGTCCTTGCCAAAAAAACAAAACAATCTCTCTCCTGTTGATTCTCCTCCTGCTTTCCTCAAGGCATCTTATGCAGTTGGAAGAACAATCTGAAGGACAAGCTGCAAACAGGCTTATTAAGAGGTACTCTCTTTTTTTGGCTCATTTGTATAAAAATCCTCATTCAAAAAAAAAAAAGAAAAGAAAACTGGGAGAAACACAAACTCCATTTGCTGCATGAATCGGAGACAAACACTATGTCATGTTGCGCTTACTCGTCACAATCGGCCGAGCAAACTCCACAAAGTCATCTATGAGGACAGGCCATGCCCCTGAGGAGAGAGAGAGAAAAAAAAAAGCACTGAATATTAATCAATGTAATCTATTACAATAATGACTTAGTGGACCGGTTCATCAAGTGGCATTAACATACAGATCACTTTAATGCAAGTTATAAGGCATTACTCTGATGTAGCTGTAGTCAGTTAATCCAGATGATTGACTGAATTATCAGAAATACAACTGTATGTGATCACAGAGTGTTTGTCTTTCATTGTGGAATTAACCCCTGAAATGTATATGCATTATTGTGTTCTGCTTTAATAACCTCACCTTCCTCATCGTAGTTTGACATGTCGTCTGCAATCATATTGCCGAAGTCCAGAAGGAGGTTCCAGGTGTCCTTGGGAATTGAGCGTTTGTGATGTTCCTGAATGCAGCACAGTAACAGAAAAAGAGTTAAACATTATTAGAATTTCCTGTGCATTAAAAGTCAATTCAACAGTCTGGAAATAAACAATACCTTTGTGAAACTTAAGTTATTGTTGTCGGCAATGTGTCAAAGATGGCTGCTGTTTGTAGTGTTGCTGTATTTGACTGTATCCTATCAGAGTGTTTCTAATAGTTTTGCTTCCCAGGATATGCCGAAAATTAGGAAACACTGGTAATGTATGTTATTTGTGGTTTGTAATATCCTGCTGACACAAGATTTGCTCTCTCACCAGCAGGAAGCAGTTCCAGAGATCCAAAAACTTGAAGCGACCTGTGAGAACTAGATTCCAGTAAGCAACAGCCATCTCAAGGTCTAGGACACAAAGTAGAGATTTTCAACTTCTTATAATAATATTTTTTTGTAATGAAATAAGGACCTGAAAGTGACAAGATTTACTTTTTCTACAAGTTCTTGTGTTCTACATGTTTAGTTCTAACGCTTACCTAAACCTTTCTGGCCGGGGTTCTTGGCAAAATTGAAGGTAAACTGGTAGAAGTCTTTGAACTTCCCTGTGTCTTTTAGCTCCTGCTCTAGTCTGGGAAGGATTGCCTTGAGTTTTTCAGGACTGTCACAGCTAGAGGAGACATTAAGAAAGTAACAAATCCTGTTATTACGAGTAGTGGCGAACTGCACACAGCGACTGGTAGGTTTCTGACCATCTAAGTTGTTGTAGGACTCACTTTTAAGAGAATAGGTCATTCAATATTTGTCCTCATACAAAACAAGACAGTTTCACAAACAACTTTCACAACGTCTTACTATTTCCAAATAACGAAGTGTAGAGAATACAGAAGATTTCAGTATCACTGTTGCTCACCCTAGCTCAGCCATGCCATCCAGGAACTCTTTCCTGCTGAACTCGCACTGGGTGGCCGCTCTGAACTTCCATGCCACCACAAGTATGCTCATGCTAGCTGGGTCCAGCGTCAGGTCATCACAGAACTGCTGGATCCCATCAATGCCTATCTTGTTCTCATCCTGGGGGTCTGCACAGATAGATGAGAAGAGTGAGCAAAACAGTGCCAAAACAGTGTAACAGACAAGACAAGCAAACTATGCTAAAATTGACTTTGAAACTCTTGCCTTTGTATCTGTTGTAGAGCTGGTCCAGCTTCTTGCGGTCCACTGAGGTTTTCATGGATTCTTTGTAGTAGAGGTCTGGATTCTGGAAGTAGTTGTCTGTGGCGACTTCTAGTTTCCAGTCATTCTGCGTCAGGCAGTATACGGCTGTCCTCTCCCCGGCCTGTGTGAAGGACATGAACTGCCGAACCTTGTCCTTCTGCGATGACTTCAACTTGTGCTGTAAAACAAGCAGGCACAAAAGACAAATGCAGAGCTGGAGTCGCCTGTTAGGGCCTATTAAGCCCACACACATATTCCCCCTAAGCCATTTTACTCAGAAACCACCTGGTATCAGAATACAACATGTGCACATTTGTTAAGAATATGCACCATGGAAGTAGGGATTGACCGATAAGATTTTTTCTAATCAGCCTTAGCCGAGGACCGATATGGGCTGCCGATTTTCTTGAGCCGATATTTGGAGCCGATACTGCTTCTGCTCCCTCAATTTACATCATAAAAATGTAAACCCTGCCACACTGGATTTGTTTTTAGAATCTGCTCATTCTGTCATTTCTTTAAAAATAATAAACAAAAACACAGATCAGTGTCACTTCTGCAATCATTTTACATTCATATCACCCAAATTATGTGTGCAATGTGCATCATATGGATGGGTGCACTGCATATGGTTAACTGTGCAGGGGTAAAAGGCTTTCATCAACATCTACAACACAGCCTTGATGATGCATTGCTTGCGGACATATTATAAGACAGATATAATCAGGTCATCACAAAATGTCCTTTGTCAACACATTTAAATAATTTAAGAAAACAATAAACCTGAAAAGTAGTCACTGAAATAAAGTGCTTGATTTGTAATTTAAGACTGCCATGGTGCTGGAAGCCTGCCAGGCTTTCAGCAGTGCATGGTCTGCACGTGAACTGCAGCGTCTCCAGCAACACAGAGCTGTCTGTGGACGCCCGTCTGTAAATAATGCCGGGAAAAAAACGCAGCAGCCGCGTATCGGCCAATACGATACACGTAAAAACGCAAATATTGGCCCGATATATCGGCCGGCCGATAAAATCAGTCTATCACTACATGGAAGCACAATATCCAGTTAATTATTTATATTATTAAAGCAGAATTTTAACAAAGGGCTTTACAGTTATGTTAAAATGAAGAACAAATTATCACAAACTAATTGCTATACCCACATCCTGGGGCCTTCAGGACCCCTGAGGGTCTGGACCCCTGGGACAGGTATACTGTCTATGGGTAATCCAGTATTGGGTAAATGGGATGAAGAGAGATGCATGTGGAGAGGCTACACATAAACATTTACACAACACACAGCCTAAACTTTCTGAACATTTAAATAAGAGTGCAAGGATTTGATTTCCATTCAAACCTCCTAGCTGGAAACTAGTTTCTGTACTTAATCTGTCACTTTACACAAACACAGTTGGAAGTGGATTGTACTCAAATAACACGTGCCATGACTATAAGATCTGGTAATTTAGAAAGTCAGTCTCATACCATGCGTGCAACAGCTACATATTAGTATAAGTGCATTACGGGAAACGACACTGTCACTTCCAAATGCATCAGCACAAGGTTCCGTTAGTTTACAAAAAATACCTTCCCGTGTTTATTTAATCTATACGGTCATCGGGAGGATTGCACGTTTTGCAGAACTGCAGACCTGACCCACCCGATGATCAAACAGCAAATTCACCGTGACAGCCAGGCCAGTGTTTGGTGACCTAGTTTCCCTAGGAAAGGGGACGTTTGATCCTGCAGGCTCTCTCCAGACCCGGGGCAGCACCACAAGCGAGGCGAGTTACCAAAAAGGGAAAGGTACGTGCGGCAAGTGTCCGATCTTAAAATACCAACAACTGACCTTCCATTTCCCTCATATTCCCGACACATATCAACCCAATGCGACACTTGGCTGAGGACACTCCGATGCCCGTATCGGTGTGTCCCCTTAATAGTAGCGACAGCCGTTATCGGTTTTTGGACTTGTTTAACTGAGCTAAAGAATTGCCCCGGTTTCTCATTTTTAATCTTACCTACCATTTTACCATACGCTGTTTTGGCCCACTTGATATCCAATTACCCATGGTGCGCATGCGCAACAAGAACTGCGCTACTGTAGGGGCACTTGGTTCATGGGAAATGTAGTTCTATAGCACTGCGATCCCAGAGGCCCTGAGTTTTAAACACCTTCAGCTTATGTCTTTCACTTTTACTGTTTAGACAAAATATGTATTTGTTAAAGTTCTTCTACGGAAATATAGTTAAAGGAAATTGTCACATTATAAGTTTATATGAAACAGTCTGTTGCCACATTAATTCAATCAAATTTGTGTATGGCAGTCGACGAAACTCAACTCTGAACTTAACTTCGTATTGTTTTCAAAATAAATTGTGTTACAAGCAACCGTTAGGATAAGTCATAGTAGATTTAACATAACCAGGGAACAGCTGCCACTGTGCTGTGAGTGCACTTGACACGGTCGAGCAACAAAACATAACATCTGAAAAACTACAACTCCCATATCAAAGCTGATCAAGATGTTTCGGAAGTAATCTTAAAATGGATCAAAGTTATCGACGCGATTATTATATTAAGACAACAATGCAGCCGTTGTTCAGTTTCAGCCACGGTTTATGTTGGCGTTCTTTTGTGACACGCCTTAATAAGCTGTTCCAATAAAAGTTGCTGATATCAATGTAGCTAACGCGTTAACTTATTTAGCTAATGTTAGCTATGTTAGCTTTAACGTTGGTGTCATGGGAGTGTGTGTGAACTCAGCTGAGTGGAGCTGGTCTGACAGCTCTGATGAATTCGAGGACTAACTTAGCTTTACTTCCAGTTCCAAAACAGAAGGCAGGTTGACCTTTATACACATTAAAAACTGGTCCAACTTCAACTGGGATTTTATCAACAGCAGTCGCACCTACCTGGACGAAGTAACGTTAGCATCCCCCCTTTGCTAGCACGGATAATGTTACCAACGGTTGGAGGTCGAAGTAAACATTAAGTTGGTCGCTACCGGTGAACGCCTGCACCGACGCTGGCTTCAGCTATGTGGCAGGGGGGGGGGGGGGGTGGGGGTGGTGCGGTACAACAGCATGATTGTTCCCTTCTTCTTCAGCTTCTCCTTCAGTCGTGGATTGGAGTTGAGAGCCAGGATAGCGCACATATTTCGCAGGTATAGTTGCAGCTTTTCTTTATTTATCTTTTAAAAAAATTGCATGTGCTAAGTAATCTGTTTGGGACATCGAGCTAATTCACAGTGTTTCCTGAAACATCATTCATGCCTGGGTTTTCGGCTTTGTATAATGTTACTATTGGCTGCCATTATTTATTTGATTTTCATTAGTTTCAGTAGTTTCTTTCCCATTTACATTGCATTTATATGTTTGGCATTCATCTGTTTGCATTTATATTTTTTAAACCTGCATCAGTATAGAGTAGCCAACATTGACAACCAGTCAAAACGTCAGTGTAGATCAGTGGTGGAAAGTGATAAATGTACCTAAAGCGTACTGTGCTTAACTACAGTTTTGAGTTACTTGCACTTTACATGTTACATTTCATCCCACTTTATACTTTTACTACAACAGGAATGTTGTACTTTCTACATCATTACATTTCTTTCACAGCTATACTTTTCAGATTAATCAGTGTTAAACCAGTGTTATGATCAGCTAATGAAATATGATTGTTATTGATTAATCCCCTCAATAGCGTGTGAATTGTGCTATTGATTTCTAGCATCAGTAGCAGAGTGGCTGCAGTCCAGTTGAAGGAAGGACAGAGAAGGAGTTTGGAAAGTAAACCTCACTCAGCTTGACTCATGCTCACAAAGGTGCGGTTACAGCTTGGGTGTGAGTTGAATGCATTCAGTCATTAATGTGTAAGCAAGCACAGATGGTACGAGTTGGCATGCTGTTCACGTTAAAGCGTTTTTCTTAAACTGTATGAGTTTTTAGACTTTAAATACGTCACATTAGGTGTAGGCCAAATATAAAGCACTACTGGAATTTATACATGCAATATGCTCAGTCAAGTAAAGAGCATATTACTGTAACACATACTGTAACTACAAGGTGCTATTCGCTACTCAAAGCGACAGGCCATAGGTGAGTATACACAGCTGTTGTTTAGGCTCTTCAGCTGTGATCAAAAGATTAATCTGTCTCTGGAGATGACACTAAAAGCACAGAGTGCACAAAGGCACAGAGTAGCTCACATAAAAATAGATTATCTCAAAATTTAAGAGAAATATTGTCACTATCTGTGCTTTTAAAGGGATGACTGGCAATTCCTGTATTTCTGTATTTTCTTTCTGGGATAAACAAATCCCATGAAAAGACCAAAACAAACAAGGTGTTAGTTCGTCTCTCAATACTTTCCCACTTCCCTACCCTGTCTGAGGCTCTCAGCAACAAGCCCATGTGTCCCTACTGAAGACATAGACCTTTAAAAACAAATATATACTTAAAAAAAAAATAACAATAAAAAGCTCAAACAGGAGTAAGCTATATAGTGTATTTGTTAGGGACTATTATTAAGGACTATTTCCAGCTTCCGATTTGTTGAGCTAGTGAAGGGCAGTACATCAGCTCACCCAGTGCGGTGCAGCAGTGTGGCTCACCGATGTGTTTTTAATAGTTCTTTGGACAACAATGCAGCTCTCTGTCACAAAGAAATAAGCTATATCGGGCTTTGCATGCACAGATAGTACTTGTTAGGGAGATCAGTTCATTGTTGGTTTGGTCTTTTCTTGGGATTTGATGACAATAAGAAAAACAAAAGATAACCAGACATATCCTTAGAACTCTCCTGATGTCTCCACTACACTTTTTGAGTCCACACATATAGTATTCTCCTCCTTATTGCTTTTTTGTTGTTGATCTTTGTAACGACCATGCTCTTTATTTTTCCATTCCTCAGATCTTTTTCTCTTCATCAATCTTCACACTCGGGTGAAGACAGAAGTAGAGGTTTGGATGCAGGTTGTATGTTGGCTGCTGTGCCTTGGCACGGTGGGGGCACTTGCTGTGCTGCAGAAGGACCAGGTGGCCCAGCACGCCATCAAGCTTTTTCGGAGCAAGGGGGCCACACACGGCCACAGCTGGGTGACCAGCAACTGCAAGCGGCTGGTGGGGCTCCTGCGTCAGAAGAATGTAGTTGTCAGGAAGCTGGCAGCCGCTGCTGATGGTGTCAGACGAGACCGGGCCCTTTCAGAACCAGAGAGGCTCTTCCAGGTACCGGACGGAGAATAAATACCAGATGATGAAAAGGCCCTCTGTTTGGATCATAATGCGGCCATTTGTTAGTGACTGTTCAGCTTTATTTTGTATACCCTATTCCCCTGGAAGTACGTAGTGTGTGATTCATAAGTTCTGCAGCTCTTCAGGATTGGGTCTTTGTCTCTCTGTGTGTTGACACAATAGCTAAACAATAATACCTGTTCATATTTCATACTTACAGTTCAGATTTCACATAGAGATGCCCTGGTTAGATTAAAGCTGCAACAAACATTATGCATTAGACTAATCAGTTAGTTGTTTTTTAGGTTAATCAATTATTCTTGGGGTTTAGAAAATGTCAAACAGTTGAAAATGCCTTTTACAATTTCCCAGAACCTCTCTGTCCAACCAACAGCTGAAAACCAAAATATATTCAATTTACAATGATACAAAACCAGAAAACCGCAGCAAATTCTCACATTGGAGAAGCTGGAACAGGAGAATATTTGGCATTTTTCTTGATTAGTGACTTAAAGCTTAACTGCGTAACTTTTTGATTTTAATGAACATCCGTTACATTAAAGCCATTGCCAAATTAGTTGCTACAAAGCAAATTAAGACTATTAGCTCCACACAACTTTCTCTGAATTTCTCAGTATGGCTATGTTCAAAAGATTGTTTTGTCCGGTGACTTTCCCGCGCATAAGCTCGAGTGAAGATAATGACCTTTTCTGAGGAGTCCATCATGTTTTTTTAATTCTCTGTCACCTCCTTGGCTACTAGCAACTGCATGGAGGAGGGGTGGGGCTGCGTGCGCGATCACAGAAAGCTGTATCATGTGGATGCGCCGACAGAATTATTGTCATTACATAGAATTCCTCATGGGGGAGACAAACTACGCACTATAGCTTTAAATTATGAACTAACTTGTCACTGGATGATTTTCTGTCAAGTGACTAATCGATTAATCAACTAAGTGTTATAACTCTGGATTAGATAATGGCCTGTTCGATGGCTTCTTGTTAAATCTCTCTAAAACTTTTCAAGCCAAATCAAGTGCATTATTTTTCTTGGAGTAGTGACCATTCTTCCCATTTTAACATGTTATGTAACATCTATTTTGTCCTATTTATCATGTCTAGTTTCTGATGAAGATACCTCAGTTGCTCTTGTCTAGTGTTTCAAAATAAAGACCACAAATAGAGCATGTGGCTAAATGGCTGACTGGTGTCTCCCTGTCTGCATTCAGGTTCACACTCTGGAGGTTTTCCAGAAGGAGCTGAATGAGAGCGAGCACTTGGTTTTCCAGGCAGTGCACAGCCTGCAGAGGGCTCTGCAGGGAGACTACAGGGATGTGGTCAACATGAAGGAGAGCAGCAGACAGAGGCTGGAGGCCCTCAGGGAGGCAGCCATAAAGGTGAGGTCTACAGTGTGTCATGATGAGACTAGTCAGAGTGCAGGAGAGAGAGGGGCTGATCCATGCTGCATTCACTTCAATTAAGTGAACTAAGAATTCTGATACAAAGCAAAGTAATACGTCTTTAAATGTTTACATGTTGTACATCAAAACACATCTCAACAAAGGCAAAGAATGCATGGTGATGCCACGAGGTATATAAATATATATAATATATATTGTCAATATAGGGTTATTTTTTAATTATTCATTCAGTAATTCAATTATTTTTTTGGGGTTAATTGATTAATTAAGTATATTAAATGTAAAAATCTTAGAACTAACAAAATAAGTAATTGAAGACCCATTTGTCATTTTGTGTTGTGTGATAATGTCATACAAATATAATAATATTGATGTCAACCACACCGCCCACCCCTATGTCAAAGGTAGTAATATCATGCATTATTGTATGTCCTATGAAAAAGCATATTTAGTGTGGGTTTCATCTGTATGCTGTTGCATGCATGGCTGTAGCTACTTGCTTATACACACCTGTCTGTCGGGCTTTGGTCTCACCTTTCAGGAGGAACAGGAGTACGTGGAGCTGGTGGCTGCTGAGAAGCACCAGCAGGAAGCTATTAAGAGCGCTTTAGCCCAGAATAAGACTCTGTCCATGCTGGACGAGATCCTGGAGGACGTCAGGAAGGCAGCAGACCGGCTGGAAGAGGAGATTGAGGAGCACGCCTTTGACAACAACAAACAGGTCAATAAACAGCACACACAGACTTTTGTTGCTTAATATTTTTCAGACACTTGGAGACTGAATCGTCACGATACCAATGAGTTTGTCTTTCCATGCTCATTGTTTATGTAGATGAAAGGAGTAAATGTAGAGGCAGTGTTGAGAGTGGAGGATGACGAGGAGAACGGAGGCAAGAGGAAGAATAAGTCCAAGCAGAAGGAAGTGGAGGATGACCTGGGTCTGAGCATGCTCATCGACTCGCAAAACAACCAGTATGTCCTGACCAAACCACGAGACTCCACGATGCCAAGAGCCGACCATCACTTCATCAAGGTCACTTTACTCCTCCCGCTCACGTGTGACCCTTATTTATAGCTTTTATTTTGAACATGTAAATACAATACAACATCCAAAGAAAATAGTAATGTAAAAAAAGAACCGTTAAAAAAATAAAACTCCATAATTTCTTGTACTTGAGTATGAAGAAGTAAAACTTATGTACTCCTACCCCTTTATACCCTTTCTTTCTTATTAAATGTGTTATACTAATAAAAATAATAATGTTATAATAATAAGTCAACAGAGATAAAAAAATTGTAATTAATGGAAATTCATATATTTACCTATAAACAATAATTATACACATACAACACATTTTTCAATGTAAGCCCAAATTATTAATTAATTGCACTGTATTTATCCGTACCTCTGGAATATAGTTTCTTTGAACATCTTTTTAAATTGGAATATGTTTGGACATTGCTTTAATTCATTACTTAGTGTGTTCCACAATTTAGTGCCGCTGACAGATAGACAGAAACTTTTCCTTGTAGTGCGAAAACTGGGAGTCTTAAAATTTGACTTTCTCCTCAAGTCATAGCCCCCCTCTCTTTCAGAAAATATTTTCTGTATGTTGCCAGGCAATAAATTGTTTCTCGCTTTGAACATAATTACACCTTTCTGAAATTCAACTAGGTCAAGTAATTTTAATGCTTTAGACTGTAAAAATAAACCCTATTTAATACATTAGAAGTAGACACACTGTATTCATTTGCTTTGAATCCTCAATAATGCTTTGAAGAGTGCAGTTTCTAGCATTTGCTTTTGAGTTTAACTGTACCAAAATGTTACTGCCATGTTTTTTGCAACATGTACGTGCAGGACTTGGTGTCGGTGGTGATGTTGTCGCTGCCCTGTGGTTGGATTTGCAGTCTGGTCGGTCTTCCTCCCATGTTTGGATATATTATTTGTGGGGTCCTGCTCGGTCCCTCTGGCCTCAACAGCATCAAGGTGTGTGTGTGAGCATGTCAGCATGTCAGATCAGACTTACCGAGCAACACCAGTCTGTGCTAGTTGTTCATGTCCGTGTCTGTCTTGCAGTCTATGGTCCAGGTGGAGACTCTGGGGGAGTTGGGTGTGTTCTTCACTCTCTTTGTGGTGGGATTGGAGTTCTCACCTGAGCGACTTCGAAAGGTAAACAACAAGGGATTTAAATTTAGGATTAAAATTGTACAACAACGTCAGTTTTCATCAAAGCCTGTTTTGCATAACTAAGCAACTTGCAATAATGCCATGTTCAGTTCAGAAGCTAAATTGATTTTTGTAAAAGCATTCGGTTACAGAAGCTCTTAGACTTTAAAAATCCAAGTTTGATGGTAAAATCCTAATACGCATGTTATGGTTGCATAACTTTAGGTAACCCTAACTTTTTTAAGCAAACCCCTGATACATAAAAATTTTGTGTGTGTGTATGACTTTCTGCTACATTTGTAGTCTCCATAGTCTCCTTGTGAGTAGTACTGGTGACACGTAAACTGATCTTCTTGAGTAAAATTGGTAGTGCCCCATTAAATAAGCTGAAATTCTGTGTGTGTGTGCCTGCGTGCATAGGTATGGAAGACATCAGTCCAGGGCTCGTGCTACCTCAGTCTGTTGATGGTGGGGGCCGGTTTGGTGTGGGGACAAGTCCTGCATATTCGACCCACCCAGACTGTCTTTGTTTCCACTTGCCTCTCTCTGTCCAGCACTCCACTCGTGTCCCGCTTCCTGGCAGGTGGGAGCAGAGGTGACAAAGAAGGTATGTAGGTATGTCTGTGCGCATAAATGAACATACGTAGATGTGCATAAGTAGGAGTAAGTAGTAATGCAGCAGCATGTATTTCCCATGCAGTTATACAGTATGACATGTTCTCAAACAAATCTTAACATTAAGAAAACTGCCTTGTATATTTCACTTGTATTCAGACTTAATATCCAAGACAAAGGGGCTTGATTCTGACATGGAGCTGCAGGACTTCTTGTTACTTTCGATTAGGGTTTGGTGGTATCATTGTATTACGGTATACCAGGGTATTTAGAAATGATTTTCAATACCATCAAAAATACAGACGCTCCTCTTTCTAGTTGTATATTAGACACACAACATTGTAGCCTAGACAATATCATACATGCTACAATGACTTCTATCACCAGCAGCTCAGCTTTTAAGTTGTATTATTTTTTTTTTACACACAAATACTGTCATATACCGTATACCCCGGTGAAATTCCATGAAGGTGAGCGATTTGTGATTATCCAACAAGCCTAAATGCAGAAAGAAAGAAAGATATGCTTCTCATCTAAAGCAATGTGAAAATATCATTTAGTCTCAGTACTTGAATTTAAAGTGCAGTAGAGCAAGTTACATCAGTAAAACCAAATGCTGTGACACACTATAACTCCATACATTAGACATATTGTATTTAGAGCACTTAGTGATGACACAATGATCAATAATGTGAGTGCTTGGGACAGGTGATCTTGACTACAGCAGCGTTCTCCTCGGGATGTTAGTGATGCAGGATGTTCAGCTCGGTCTCTTCGTCGCCGTCATGCCGACTCTGATCCAGGCACAGAGTGGAGACTTGGACAGGTTAGTTAGCCTTTTTTTTTTTTCTTTCTTTGCATGTGTCCTCTTGTCGACCAAAAACGCTCACAGCTTATTAAATCTGTTGTCCTCTTTGTAACACAGCTTCCTGTTTGGAAGTCTTCGCGTGTTTTACCTCCTGGCCCAGGTCCTGGTCTCTCTGGCTGCCGTGCTGCTTCTGTGTTTGTTACTCAAAGCATTCCTAATTGGCCCATATTACAAGAAACTTCACGCTGAGAGCAAAGGCAACAAGGAGATCTTGGTGCTGGGGATGGCAGCTTTTGTCTTTTTCATGCTGACGGTATGCACCTCGCTTTTTATTTATTCCAAGTTTTCCTGAATTTCTCTACAAATAGTCTGATATTTCTCATCCAGTGGAGCATTATTAAGCCTTTTGTGAAGAAGCTTTTTTTGCTGATTTTTCTATCACTGACTGATACTGCAGGTGACAGAGTTTTTTGATGTTTCTATGGAGCTGGGCTGTTTCCTGGCTGGAGCTCTGCTGTCCACACAGGGTCACATGGTTACCATGGAGGTCATGGGATGCATTGAGCCAATCAGAGATTTCCTCGCCATCATCTTCTTTGCCTCTATTGGTCAGATCCAACATCCACAATTTAAGACAGATCCAAGCTTTACTAACATGTTACACTTTTATTACCTGTGAGACTATGCTGAATCATCTCGTGTGTTTGTGTGATGCTGCAGGTCTCCACGTGTTCCCAACATTTGTGCTGTATGAACTCACCATTCTGCTGGTGCTAACACTCACACTTGTCATTATGAAGGTACAGCACTATTCTCTTTTTTCTTTTTTTTTGCTCTTCTCCAGTTCACCTTTGCCACACTCTTAGTCCCTCCGGTCTCCACTTAACTCCTCATGTTTCCTGCCAGTTCATGATGGCCGTACTGGTGTTGTCGGCTATCTTGCCTCCGGGTTCTCAACACATTCGGTGGATTGTCTCAGCCGGTCTGGCTCAGGTCAGCGAATTCTCCTTCGTCCTGAGCAGCCGTGCTCGTCGTGCTGGCATCATCTCCAGAGAGGTCAGTGATGACTGGGAAAAAAAAAAAAAAAAAAAATAATAATAATATATATATATATATATATATATATATATATACATACATACATACATACATACATACATACATACATACATACATACATACATTGTTTTACTCTTCAGACAGAAAAGGGCTCATCTGGTCGTCGGTGACCCAGTCCATTTTTATATTCACTACTGGAATTTGTTTTGGTCCAGTTGGATTACTGTTATTGTGCTTTATAAAAGTGCTTAGCCATAGGGTAATCCAAATGAGCTTTTCTAGTTGCATACTCAGAGTCTTTCAGTCGTCTCCTTGTCCAGCCTATGTAAAAACAACCACAGATAACCACACATATTTTAACATGTCTTTGTAATTTCATCATAAAGTAGCAAAGGATTTTTAACTGTTTGCCACAAGAGTGCCTTGTAGCTTTTATCTTTTTTAAATAGTAGAAATGTGCGTGGAAACCCGTTGAAACTGTTTTGATTTTACACAAGGTGAAACTTAACAGGTCTAGTTGTATTAACACAGAGCGGTAAGTTGATGCAGACGTCAAGTTTACATTAGTAGTCATTACTAAAAATCATTAGTAAACATATGTTACTTTTTTCTGGAGTCCTGTTGAAATACAATAAATACAAAGCATTAGGCTTTACTTATCAAAACTAAAAAAATAAAACTTGTTCTTTTAAATACTTTTTTTTCCTTTGGAACAGAATATTTTAAGAACAATGTATTTAATACATTAGTTCCAATAAAACAGAAAGGATGACAATGTACAGATTGTAATTTTCAATGTACTCTGCATGGTATATTCCACTCAGGAAATACTTCCTCTCTGCCCAGACCCCATCAGTCCCCACCCGGGTCTCGGTCATGGTGCAACAATAAATGTAGATAAACATGAACACTAAATCAACCATACACAACTAAAACCCAGAAAACATAAATGCACACCCAAAACATTAACAGAACATTATTAAAACAAACTTTAACTAGGACAGAAACTGTTCAGAACATCATTTTTTTCCCATAAGCCTTTGCACCGCTTCAGCGCAGATCACTTCAAATGACCCTTGCCCCTCCCATACAGGAACTAAACATCCTTAGTTATCTCTGCTTAATATGATCTGTGCACTGCATACTTCAGCTGATTATTACAAACAACTAATGTAAATGAAGTAATGAATATGAAAAAATAAGTAGTGACCACTAAAAAGTTGTATTACAAGAAAATCTGTGTTTACAGTGAGATGAAACCTTTAAACTTAATGAATCTAAAATCAAGTTGAAGTCTAATAAAAGTGTTATGTTGTAATAGTACAGTGCCTGCTCAAAATGTGCCTGTTTGGAACGGGCCGATTGAAGGCCTGCGGTATTGCTGCTTGTAGAATTCTCTAGAACCAAATTGTACCCCAAAATGACTTACAGAAGGACCCCATACCACTTAATATGCAACTCCACTGTATAGCCTAATACTGACTTACAGTGTACTTCTACATCAAAGGGAGGCATTGCACTACTACATTTACCTGACAGAGAACAGGGCAGATTCGGAATTTAATCACAAAATATCACAAGTAAAATGTGGAGTAATCAGACCTTGCCTCATGGACTCATGGCAGTGTGCTACCCATCCGGCCCGTTATGAGAGCTAATCAGCAGAACGGGACCGATTAAACTTAATTAAAACTACCTGTTTTATTCATACAGGTCTAAATAAAAAAAGTTTGAGCAAATTTTGGCAAGCAATCTTTTATACAACTTTCGTTAAATAAAAGTATGGTAAAGAGAGACGTATCTCTCTGCCGGTCAGACACTGCTCGTGTGTGTGTGTGTGTGTGTGTGTGTGTGTGTGTGTGTGTGTGTGTGTGTGTGTGTGTGTGTGTGTGTGTGTGTGTGTGTGTGTGTGTGTGTGTGTGTGTGTGTGTGTGTGTGTGTGTGTGTGTGTGTGTACCCTTTTAAACTTAGCTCTATTTTCTTTTTTATGTGTAAGAAGATTTATATGGACATAGGTCCATATAAATCTTCTTGAGGTCGTCAACGTGACATGATTATTTTCTATTAAACGTAAGATTTAATAAAATATGACCCCAGCAGACAAATACACAAAGTATAGTTCACATATACAGTATAATATGCAGTATTTTTAAACAGTGGAGGTGTCAGTGATTGTGCTCATTTTAGGTCGGAAATGCTTCTGATAGTAATAACATGATTTGATTTTCTCAATTTTTGACTACTTTCTCTCTGCTCAGGTGTACCTGCTGGTTCTCAGCGTCACCACCCTCAGTTTGCTGCTGGCACCGGTGCTGTGGAGAGTTACCACACACAAATGGGTTTCCCGGGCAGAACGCAAAACCGTTACATGACCAGACCAGCGTCAAGGCCCAAAGGTTCCCGTGTAACTCCCACAAAAAGAGTCAGAAAGGTTGGACCAAATCTTCTTTTTCTTCTTCTTTGCAACATCGCTGAACCCCTCCACTGTTCGTAAAAGTTGGACATTATCTGTGACTTTAAAGAATCCTTGATAATAAAGCACACCTGCTCGACAGTCCAGTGGAGAAGCAAAAGTACTTGATATCTTTCCATTTCTGTTGTGTTTTAATGCACTTATGAAGATAAACACATACGTTCCCTCTCTACTGTCTGTAATAATGAATTTCAATGGAATTCCTTTTCTTTTTTTCCGATTCTCAGTGGTTTCTGTACCTTCAACCCAAGGTTTTTCTGATTACTTGTAACAATCACAAATCTAAATTCATTCTCATTTTTCATGTAAAATATAAATATTTAGATTTTTTTTTTTTATTAGGGAAAATGATTCTGTAATTTATATCGCCTCATTTGACCATCTCACATTACTATTACTGACTTTTGGGATATCGCTTGTCTGGCTTACCCGATGACGTACAGTGCATCGCCGGATGTCAGGCCCCTTCCGCTACGTCCGCTATGTTTATACAAGGGCACTGTTGCTGCATCCGGGGCTTAGCGAACGCCTAAGACGATTGTGATTGGTTTAAAGAAATACAAACAACCTAGAGGTGTAGCCAGACCATACTCAAGCACTGACACAGCGCTGTGGTGATAGGTCTGGCTATGCGAGGCTAGGCTATTGCGAATGTTCGATTCAAATCCTTGCTGAAGTGCAAACCTTCTATCTGCTGTATTTAATAGAGGACACTCGTAGATTATTGTAATCATTGTACTACTGTGAATTAAGCTGTGAGGACACTCTTCAGTGTTACCTAAAAACTACAACAATTCCTTTTACAAAGTCTGTATTCATACACGTTAGTAAAAAGTAAGCAATGGAGATGAAAAAAATAGTAGAGAGCAGCTCACAAGAAACAGAAAATGCCCGTCAGAAAAGGAAAACCTGCACTAGTTACCGTTGAATGTCAAATGTATGTGCCTGCTCAACACTGCTCCGCATTAAAAGCGAGGACCTTGGTGGCTTCTCCTGCTGTTAATGTCTTCATCTTTCATAATGTGCAATGTGGAAGTGTACTGTGTAAGCTACGTACATGTTATGCTTTATTTTATGTTTCACATTTTCCTGCAGTATGTCCACACACAATGGTATTTTTTCTTAACTTTGTGTAGTTTACATACTTGTGTTGGTGGCCATGGCGCAAAGAGATGCTGTTTTTGTCAAATGTTCAAGAATTTTTAAATTGTTGAATTCATTCATTTATTTATTAAAAATAAGATGACACAGATATATTTGCTTGGTTTTAGTCTGTATTTACTATGTTCTTAGAATGCAGTGCTTTCTCTGGAGAACTTGAAATTGTATTGTCTAATAAATTGACAAATTGGCTATGAGTAAAACTCATAAACAAAAGCAATCCCAGCGAACTAGTCCCTCTAGTAATTAGACACATTTCTCACCAATTTCACTACATTTGATATTCTGGGCTTTTTATTTTCCTGATTGTATTAAACTTTTCTGAACTTGTATCTCTTATATGATAGATGAGTATGATATCCATCTCTCGTCACACATCTGATTTTATTACTTTGATTGAAGCTTTTAACTGTGTCCAGTTAGTCAGTGGGCCAACTCCTATCGAGGGTCAAGGTCTTGATCAAGTCTGTGCATCAGGAATATCACCGAGCTCTCTGGAATTTCTAGACATCCCTTCATTCAACCATAAAGCTGTAATCTAACAAATCTCACCTTTACCTTGTTCTTCTCCTGCCTCCAAAACTAATAATAATTATAATAATAATAATAAATAAACGACATGAGTCAATATAGCCTACGTGTAAATAATAAATAATGGCATATGTTATTTAGACTTAAGGGGAGACACCAAAGCTATAAAAATATATATATATTTCCACACAACCCTAATGTACGACTGTAGGACAGACCAGTGTACATTCAGAGAGGCATTATCAGACCTGAATGACAACAGGACTCTTAAAACTACCTGTTTTGTTCATGCAGGCCTAAATAAAAAAAAGTTTGATCAACTTTTGGTAAGCAGTGTTTTATACAACCTTTGTTAAATAAAAGTATGGTAAAGAGGTGTGTGTGTGTGTGTGTGTGTGTGTGTGTGTGTGTGTGTGTGTGTGTGTGTGTGTGTGTGTGTGTGTGTGTGTGTGTGTGTGTGTGTGTGTGTGTGTGTGTGTGTGTGTGTGTGTGTGTGTGTGTGTGTGTGTGTGTGTGTGTGTGTGTGTGTGTGTGTGTGTGTGTGTGTAAGCTGATAACCCACAAACTCTGCAGTCAGCAGATTTGTGAGAAACGTCTTCACCATCATCCTATTAGCGGTGGCAGACAGTAACCAGTTACAATTACTCTACGGACTGTACTTGAATAGATGTTTTGAGGAATATGGATTTTGCAACAACTTTATAACTGATGGTTTTGGTGATGTAAACTCAACAGTACATTTACCAAAGTACTGTACAAATTGAAGTTACTTGTACTTTACTTTCATTTCATTTTATGCAACTTATATTGTTATCTCTGCCAGAGCAAACGTATCTCTTAAACATAATATTAATAATAATAATAATAATAATAATATAAGGAAAACATATCTAAAAAACTACAGTGCAACAACAATCTGCTTTTCTTAAATCAACCACAATGAAATCACATATAGTTTACACTGCACTGTAGGGGAGACTGGGGTTGTAGAAAAGGGATGTTTGTAACAGCACCACTTTCACCAAGAACAGATGACCTAGGAGTCATTTAATAAATGTCCTTTATGACCACTTTCTTCCTCACCTTGTACGTGAAGTTTCCTAGCTGTGTGAAGAAGTATGCAGATTTTTACTGACTTTTTTTTTTTTTCTTCTTCTAAGCATCTGACCGGCACGGGTTAGCGAGTTAGACTTTAGTAGGAATTGGTGTGCAAACACACAATCTAAACTCCAGTTGAAATTTGTCAGATTGACACATTAAGAAAATAATTTGTTCAAAAAATATCTGTAAAATAAAATGTCAGAGTGGTTTACCAATAACTATCACATGCAAGCAAGACTTGGTTCAAGAAAATCACATGGCAGAGCTTCATGTAGTAACGTTACTAAAGTGTAGTGACTACTTCCATTCCCTCTCTTTAGCCTACTGTTTAAACATGCAGGAGAATGGTTGAATGAATGGTCTGAGTTGATGCTGTGTAACTATTTCTGTTGTGCTGAGGCAGCCGACATGCTGTGGGCACGCAACAGTTTGACGGTCGACACATAGATTTAAAGATTTTATTTTTTATGTCATGGTAAAATCTAAAAAATCATACAAAGAAGGTCATGAATCACTCAGCAAAGCATGACATATTATGTTTATAAAAGCACCATGGTCAGTGTTTTGATAGTTTGTTTTTTCTTTTGAGCCAATTAAGAATAATTGGAAATAAGTTTTTTTCGTTTTAAACCAAAAAATGAAATAAAAAACTAGAAAACTAAAGTTAAATAACGGGCCAATTTTGTATCTATCTATCTATCTATCTATCTATCTATCTATCTATCTATCTATCTATCAAAAACTAAATTGGCCAGTTATTTTTTCGTTTTTTGATTTAGACAAGAAAAAAATAAACCGGGTATTTATTCTTTCATTGGTTCAAAAGAAAAACAAACTATCAAAATGTACACAGACCCACCACACACACATTTACAAGTGATTACAAATAGTAGTCACTATTGATCTGTACACAACACCTGCTCTATCTCTGATACTGACATGTTAGGTGTTGTATGATTATTGGATATCTCTTCTCTCTTCTGCTTCTCATTTCAATGCTTTGAGGGAGAAGATGACTTTTCCCTCGTAGGGGTCATGGAAGTTTTCGTAGCTGATCTTGTGGGAGACCACTCTGCACTGGATCTTGGCTTTCTTCTCTTCGACCAGGCTGAACCGAACGGCCACCAACGGGTTGACATAAGTAGGCTGAAGAAAAGGAGGAAGAAGGCAATGCAGACTATTGGTTACCGGGGTTTGATTTTTTTTCTTCTCTTTAGGACATGTTAATACAACTTAGAAAAATAGTTTGACATTTTTGGAAACACGCTTATTTACTTTCTTGCTGAGAGTCAGATGACAAGATTGATGCCGTAAGCTACCGCTAGCAGTCGGTTAGCTTAACTTAGCATAAAGACTGCAAACAGAGAAACAGCGAGCCTGGCTCTGTGCAAAGGTAGCAGAATTCACCTACCAGCACCTTTAAGTCTCACATTATATCTTCTTCTGTACAAAAGCTAAAGTTTGTGGTTTTATGGGGAGTCGAGTCATGCTTGCTCTTGGGGGAATTACTAGAATTGTTGGGACTATAAATTATAGAGTGTGGTCTAGACCTACTCTATCTGTAAAGTGTCTTGAGATGACTCTTGTCATGATTTGATACTACAAATAAAATTGAATTGAATTGAATTGAATCGTGTGCTAGTTCTTGTCATCACAACAAGGTTGCCAAGCAGGAAGTCATTGCACATTGTCATTCTGACCGTGACCTTTGGACAGAGCCAGGCTAGCTGTTTCCCCCTGTTTCCAGTCTTTGTGCTAAGCTAAGCTAAACACTTGCTACTTCTTAATCGTTTAATCTAACTCTCTGCAAGAAACTGCAAAGCTTATTTTTCAAAATGTCAAACTGTTGTTTTAAGTCTCGAATGAAATATTAATAACTTGAGGATTTTGGTGTGACACAAAGATTTTCAACGTGACTGAATTAACATCTGCTAGTTAAACTGGTAGTGAATCAAAAGTGTCTTGAATTTTACACATGGTGAAAATGACCTTTATTGACTACCTGTTTGTGGTAATTAAGTTAAACAAGTTTTTTTTTTTAAGAGATATGCACCATATATTTTGTGACACAAGGCTTTTTTACAACAGTTGAAAATGTACTTCATTTATTATCACAAACCACAAGTGACACACAGAGTGTGGGGCCATTGCCTGGTTGGTGATCAAGCGTTACTTTTGATAGAGAACAGTTTCAACAACTTAAACAGATCTTGATTCTCGCTCACCTGTGCCAGTTTTCCGTAGTAAGGGAAGTAAGAGGGATCAATAATTCCCCTGTCAGGGAAATATTCGATTTTGGCCACATTTTCTTGTCCGTCCTAAAAACACACACACACACACATACACACACACACACACACACACTTTCAGCTTATTTAATGGGGCACTACCAATTTTACTCAAGAAGATCAGTTTACGTGTCACCAGTACTACTCACAAGGAGACTATGGAGACTACAAATGTAGCAGAAAATCTGTTACAAACTGGGGTGGTTGAGTTTTAAAGATATAGGTATAGGTGTATACCAGGCAAGTAGGGTCTAATGAAAATAATTGCATTATAGGAAATGTAGGATCCAGTGTTTTTGAAGCTTGGCCCAATACTGGGACTAAAAGTCAGCATATCTCGGCCTCTGCTGAATCAATATGATTATTCTTTCTTGAATTGTCTGCCAGGAAGCCCTCCAACTTTATGAAAGCGCTATACTAAATCACTGGAGTAACCCTGAAAATAATTTTGTAAAACTTCTGATTCATTTTCCTTATTGTATGCTGTTAAAATAAGTTTATGCAGACAGTTGTTGCTCACCAGTACAGTGCAGTTGACATATGCGGGAAGATCAGTGTGATTAGTAGGCAAAAAGTTGATGATCTGCAGAGACAAAACAGAACATTAACCTTAACTTAGGGTTATTTAATTAGATTTGTTATGTACTGTAAGATCCAAGTTATCCAAAAGTGTTTAGCAGGATTTTTAGGAATTAAACCTACCCTGTTCATCTTAATGATGACACAAGGCCTGCTGCAGTTGTAGCCAAAGGTTGGGTCCTCAAGTCCTGAGCAGGGTCCCAGCATGCTTTGCGTGAAAGGGCATGACCACTTGGTGTGGTGAGGGGCAGAGAAGGTGTTCTGGATGAAGTACTTTCCCTTTGTGCAGTTATAGTTGTTACATTCAAGCTGCTTGGTGTCATTGTAGGCTGACAAAGAGAGGCAGAAAGAAAGATTTAGATGCACTGGTTTGTGTTTAATATTAAGCTCCAACAGGGTCGAATGAGTAAATACTAACGCTTCAGGAATTCATTAAGGATGTTGGCCATCTTCTTCCCGCTGGCCTTATCAGATGTGTTGTAGAAAATTTCAACAGTTTCCTCCCCGTAAGTGTCAGGCCACACCATCACCCCTTAGCAGAGAAGCAAACAGAGAATTGGTTAAGTGAGGCTTAATTTAGATTGCCATTGTCTTAATTCGTTGTTGTTGTTGTTGTTATTGTGTTACCCGGAGATTTTAGCCGGTCTTGGTAGTCCGGGGTGTACGGATCCAAGGTGTACATGAGAGTCCAGATGGCCAGACAAAAGAGGGCCGTCATCACCACGTAGAAGGCCACATAATACAGACTGATGTACACTGTTAAGGAGAGAGGGTATTATTAACATTAACACACAGTCAGGTTTACATGTTTATGGCGGCCACTCCTCTTTTTGTCCTAATGCCCCTCTGATGTTGTAAAGTTTCTCATTTTAAAGCTTTTTCTGCTAGTTGTTCAGTACGTACGGTAAAACTAAATCCCTCCTGTACTGTATTTACAGTACATCAGATTAAATGTGAAAACACTCATGAAACAGAGGAGGGTTTTAAATGTGGTTACTAAAGTGTATGTCTACTTTCACAGCGGTCAAGGTGATATGAGCTCAATTTAATCTGATTGTAAGATCAAACACGGGAGGGGGGGGGGGGACTCTGGCAAAAAAAGAAAAGCTTATCACAACAGCAGACTTATCTGTCTTTGTCCATATGCTGCCATCAAACACCTCGCTGGGGAGATATTTAAAGGACAGAAAAAGTCACACAGAACGGTACGCACAAGTACATGATGTCTGTTTGTCTTTTACTGCAGCACACACACACACATAACACCGAGTTGCTTGTACTGCATCTGGTGCATCATTTACAACACAATGCTTACATGCTCATAAGACATCACATGTACATGAGGGCATCTGAGTATTGTTTTAGAAATTGGATTTGGAAAAAATCAAAATCTATACTATTTAACCAGCATTATATATTTTTTATTATATTATATTTTAACCCTATATTTTAGCTGCTGCCCTATTTTATGTCATAGATTCTAAAAGATTTTACTTATGTGACTTTTTTTTTAAATACATATTTGTATGAACATTGTTAGAGGGAGCCTGTGATCTAAGAATCTCATTACCATAGATTGCTTCACTGTAATTGTTGTGCATATAAGATAGTAACGAACATATGACTAATTAAACCAGAATAAAATATTTTTGACAAGTGATTACACTTGAAAGTCCTTGTGTTTAAAATGTTGTGAGGCAAAAAAAAAAGTACTAAAAAAGTATTTCTCAGTCATTGCTGGTGACATAGGTGACTAAATGTTTGGGAGCACTGCTCACCAGCAATGCAAAAATAATGGATAAACAGACAAGTCGACCCTCACCAGCAGTGACGCAGGATAATGCTACAAACTTTAGCCTCATAAATGATACACCCTGTCTTGTATTTAATACAGAGCTACTGTGCTGTTATCAATAATGTTTTTGCCATCCATTATATATTATCAGTGTTTATTTAATGTTGTACAACAGAGGTTAATGATGTTATAACTACCCCATTTCTCTGGTGTTCTCCCCATCAACGTCCCATCGTCGGAGTTCCAGACAAAACGGCCAAAGTCTTCACATCGTTGCCCACAAGTCCTCTTCTCCTTCAAGGCAGCCATGATGAAGCTCTGTGGTGACCAGGACCCAAAGCCGACCTTTTCTTTCCTTCACTCAACTCTACCTTTTACTTCTCTTCTTCCCTCCCTCGCTTTCAGATTCCAACAGTAATATGTGTTTCTCTTCTCTCCTTCCTGTCCCTCCCCAAAGATTTTGAGGCACTTTCAGATTTGTGCTAATGTCTTGTTTGTCCCTGTCTCATTCTCTTTTACAGTAATTTAAGCTAAAACTCACTCCCCGGATGTGGCTCCAGTGTGATGTATGTGTTATCTATTATTCCCTATTTATAAGGCCGAGATAAGGTGGGCATGCTGGTAGGGAGACTGAGGTGGGCCAACGTAGAAACAGGTGAACTTCCTTCTTAAACCACGACGTCCTTCACTCCTCGGAGAAACCTGAGGATCACCTTGAACAGCCAGGCTGCTAATGACTGTCAAGGTGACCGACTGCATATGATTTGCTCAGATTTAAATTATTGACACACTGAAACATAACCCAAAGCCTGCGTCTGTTTGATTCTTCCTGCAAAAGAGCCTAGTAAGAAACATTGTACTTTTCCTAAAGTAACTACTTTAGGAAAAGGGAATATACTGTATACTGTAACAATGTTATCACAGATTAGATCAACAATAGTCATTAAAGTGTAAAATTTCCAATCACAAAGTGTTTTGTCCGACCAAGAGTCAAAATCAAAAATATATATTTAATTCACAGTGATTACATTGCATAAAAGCAGGAAATATACAAGACTCTAAAATGGAGAAGAGCTCACTTCAGCATGAGTTTGGTCCCTTGTGCAATCGAGGTCATCAGGCCAATATTCCAATCCCTAATTTGGTTTATGACAAAATACCTGCAAAACAAATGGCATTCCCATCAGCCTCAGCTGAAGTTTTGTGTTTACTGCTAATTAGCAAATGTTAACACGCTAACATACTAACCTAAGATAGTGAACAAGGTAGACAATATGCCTGCTAAACATTGGCATGTTCACCATCTTACTTTTGTGTGTTATGCCAACATTTACTATTTAGCACTTCACACAAAGTACAGCTGAGGCTGATGGGAATATCTTTAGTTTTGCAGGTATACGGCTAAAAACTAAAGAGTATTATTAGAGGAATCACTGCAGGTTTTGAGACAGAATAAGTGTTTCTTTCTGTTGTATGGTTATAGAGAGAGATAAGGTTTAAAATAGGCAAAGTATGAACACCAAAGGAATACAAATAGAATTTCTCTTATTTCTCTCCTTAACTTTCTCTCTCTCTCTTAGCATATGCATACCACATTCATCTTTCTCTCTTGCTTGATTTTCTTCTCCTCCATCTTGTATCCTTAGTATTTGCCTTCACTCTTTGTTCCTTTCTCTTCTTATACAGTACAACGTGCACATGGGTTAGCACAGGATAAAGCATTACAGTGTTACAGGGTGGATAAATCCCTTTGGGGAAAGGTGATGAGTCAGGTAGATCTGCATGTGTGTGAAAGGGACTCTCAGTTTTAATGATTGAGGGAAACACTAAGCACTCGGTGGCTGTCCGCAGACGGTCAGATGTATGGTGTTCTCTGCTTCTGAAGAGGAAATCCACATCTTATTCCTATCGGGAAATTAGTCACATATCATCTGCTTCTCTGCCACTTTTCACTTCTTTTTGCTGTCTGGTGATTTCTGCACTCATTTCCAAACTTTCACCATCACTTCTGTTTCCTTGTAACTCCTTTTTCTCTGTAGCTGTTTGCTCTATCTCACTCATTTCTCTGGCCCTCCTCCTCACTTTTTTCGACTGGGTCACCATGGATATTGGTGGCCTGACAACAGTGGTGGCCAACTCTGCCTACATCTCGGCCCGCGGGAGCTTTGATGGCACTGCCAACTCAGCATCCAGCAGAGACAAGAAGTACCACTCCCGCCTGAAGCTGCCTCACATCACAGTGTGTGAAGGCCTACGGGAGACTTTAGATTTGGGCTTCCAGGCCGTCTGTGTGGAGCAGCCCATCGGCAAACGTCTCTTCCAGGAATTCCTAGACTCCAACAAAGACTATCAAGGCCCCTGCCGCTTGTGGAAAGATATTGAGGAATACAACATGGCTGAGGATGAAGATCGAGTCAAGAAAGCGAGCAAGATTTTGTCCCGGTACATGGAGCCTGGTGCCAAGTATTTCTGCCCCTTCCTGCCAGAAAACGGCATCACAAAGGTCAAAGAGAAACACCAAGAAGCCAAGGATGATCTTCTCAGTGAGACCATGCACAGCGTGATGGACTTTCTCAAGGAAGTGCCCTACACTTTGTTCCTGGATGGTATGTATCTGAAAAGGTTTCTGCAGTGGAAGTGGTTGGAGATGCAGCCCATAGGAGAGGATTGGTTCTTGGATTTTCGCATATTGGGGAAAGGGGGTTTTGGGGAAGTGTCTGCCTGTCAGATGAAGGCCACGGGGAAATTGTACGCTTGCAAAAAGCTCAACAAGAAGAGGCTGAAGAAGAGAAAAGGCTATGGGGTAAGAAGACAAGTCATTTCTCATCAGAGAAAGAGTGGAAATCCTGTAGATGTAGCTGCACAAGACTAATATTCAGGGCTGTCACTCGTGAAAACATGATTTGTGGTCTAGTTTGTTGTTCTCCAACGTTTTATGTACAGTGACTCTAAGCAGTTAACAGTTACAGTTACTAGATAACAGTTACTAGATGGAGCCTTGCAGATGACGAGAGGCACCTTTGGCTTACACGATGAGTGCCCTCAGCATTAGAGCATGTTGATCTCCTTATGAAGAGACAATCCTGCCATGTTTATAATTGGTGCAGAGCTGGAGTGGATTCCCTAATCTTCTGCTCAATCCCCCAAAAAACAAAAAGGTGGCTATAAATTCAGCTCCGAATTTGCTAAAATTATCCAGTTTTCATTACATCACATAACATGTCATTATTAGTTTACAATTCCTTGACAGATTAAACGAAATGTTTAAAATGTAACTCTCTGTACAGTATTTTTATTTACGCTGATATTGTTACACCACAGTGCTCAACGTCGTCAATACAATACGGTCAAAGTAATGCTACATAGATTAACATAGTTATTTAGGTGCAATAGCAACATGTTTTTAAGATATACATGTTTGAAAAAAATATTTTGTGTAAATTATGATGAAACTTGACTAAACTGCTGCATTCAAATGCAATATTTAATTATATTTTTGGGAAATTACTTCTTTGGCTGGTTGCAATGCTGTCGTGCAGCAAATACTCAAGTGTCTGATGTCAGAGCTTCCCACTATCATATGGCACCTTCTCATGACAGAGCGCTGAAACTACACCACATCATTTGCCTCAACTGTTTTAATGCACAGACTAAAGCCTGACAATGTTGTCCTAAGACTCTTTAATAGCAAGGAAATGAAACGAGTTACTAGGAAAACGTACTGCCATGTAGAACTGCACATGCTGAAGCAAGCTGAACCACTTAGACTTGCTTAACCTGGTTTCTTCTTTTCTCTCTAAGTAGCTACTACAGATACATTTTGTGCAGACAAGACATAATGTGAACAACAGTTTATATCTGCTGTCCCTTCCTGTCCTGTAGGGGGCGATGGTGGAGAAGAAGATCCTGGCTCGAGTTCACAGCAGGTTCATCGTCTCGTTGGCGTACGCCTTCCAGTCAAAAACAGAGTTGTGTCTGATCATGACCATCATGAACGGAGGAGACTTGAGGTTACATCTCATTCACGCTCACTCACGGCCATTCTGACCACAACATCTCAATATTTCAGTGCCTACTTTGATGCTCTGCCAAAGGGAGCTCCTAGTGGCATTTGCAAGTTTCTACCGCGCCCGAGGAAACCAACCAATCAGAGCCGAGGAGCCTCTAACATAGTCTCATGCTGCGTTCCAGGAAACCCGCAATGCATGTTTCCACAACCTTCTACCCGTGAAAGTGCCCTGGAACGGCAGTCAACCCTCTCTTAATACATCCATGAGTCAAACCCGTAACTTACTACTAATGAACTCGTACCAGATCGTTGTACTCCCAGTTACAGTTTTGATGCCACACACACATAAACAACAATGTCAACCCCTGTTGATGCTGTACAGACACTGGTGATTAACAGTGAGAAATAGAAATAAATATACATAAATAGGCAACGTAAAATAATTCCGTTGTGACTTGAAGTTGTAACTTACGGGCTAAAATTTGTGTCTGGAACGCAGCATCAATTGCTGCTCGTGAACTGCAATCAAACAGTCAAACTAGGCAGCGCTGATCAAATATGAATCAAGATTCTGTTAGTGCAATGCCTATTTCTCATCTTAAATGTTTTAAGAAAATATTTTAGTGTACTGTTAAATGAGAAAGTTTGTGATCCGGCTAACATGTTGAAAAAAAGTCAAGTCAAAACCAAGCACCGCCCACCAGCCGAGCCTGCTTGAGCAAACGTTAACCAAACAGTTACCAACTGCAACCTTAAAAAGGAATATGCATTGAAATTTAAATCTGATATTTATTTGGCTTTAGTTTGATGCCATGTAGTTTAGAAAATGGTTCCAGTTACCTAATGTTTCTCCATAATCTCTTTTTTACAGATTGTTTTAAATGAAATTTCATGCCATATATATATATATATATATATATACAGTATATATATATATATATATATATATATATATATATATATATATATATATATATCAATAATCATATTAGAATGACCCTCTCTCTTGTGCTAGGTATCACATTTATAACGTGGATGAGAACAACCCGGGGTTGGACGAGCCGAGGGCCTGTTACTACGCTGCTCAGATCATCCAGGGTCTGGAGCACCTCCACCAGAAGAGGATCATTTACAGAGACCTCAAACCAGAAAACGTGCTGCTGGATAATCAAGGTCAGACATGTACAAAAAAGAAAGATGTAGTCTGTTCTGTTTGGTCCTGAAATGCTTACAGAAGACTTAAGCTTTAGTTGTCCTGCTGTTGCTGATTCATGTTTCAGAGGTAGGCTAATTTATACATTTAAGATATTGGTTCAACAGTGAGTTATGGGGTACCGTCAGATTTTTTTTGGCCCACTACTATGTTTAATTAAAACAATTGTTTGAGATTTTAGGAAATTTGCTTATTTGTTTTCTTGCCGAGAGTTATACGAGAAGAGTGTTATCCTTCTTCTCATCTGACTATAACTCGATCCTTTCTGTGTGATAATACTGCACTTTGGTATAATAGTAAAATGTCACTGATGATGTTGCACCTTATTATTGATAGCCCACTGATGCTACTAATGATACTGCACTTTACTATTTTATAATGTAGAGCTATTTGGTGTTGTGTATTGTTGTTGTGCGGGGGGGGGGGGGTGTTTAGTGGTCCTGTTGTTGTCGTCTGTTGTCTGTGTGTCTATCTGATGAGTTGTATAATGTCTACTATCTATTCCTTTAAAAACAATTAAACCCCTAACCACTTGTAAACACTACAACATATATACTAATTTGTGCTTAATTAAAGCCCCTCATCTTGACTTTAACAATTTGTCCCATTCTCCAAAACACACACACACACACACACACACACACACACACACACACACACACACAGTACACACTGAGTCTTACGTCTAACACAAGGACGTCTTTCAGTTATCATGCCACTACAGGTTAACGAGTCTGAGACGTAGTACTGCAGGTCAACATTGGTATCTGTGACGTGCACAGCTCTTGACATTACCCAGGTGTGTGTTTGTTCACACAGGTAACGTCCGTATCTCTGACCTTGGTCTGGCTGTGGAGCTGGCTGATGGTCAGTTCAAAATCAAGGGTTACGCCGGGACTCCAGGTACAGTCGAAATAAATACACACCAAACTGACTTTAACTTGGTTGTAGCTTCTCGTACAGCAGGATCTAGAAACACGAGCCACACGTGCAGAGCTCACAGCTCTACTTTCTCTCTCTGTAATTATTTTATATGACATTTACCTTTACTGTACAGCTGCCATTACCCAACCAGTGTTACCTGAATGACACAAACAGCCACAAGTTTAATCTATTTTCTTAATTTTATTTTATTTTTTACAAAATGAATGAAAATATATTGAAATAACCGATCTGTGAGATCTGTGAAACAAGTTAGACCATAATGGAGGGTGATAACATTTATAAAATAAAATAAAAATAAAAAGTTAAATGAATGAATATAATAATATAATGTTGTGATTTAAAAACTCAAAATATTGTACAAAGTTTGGTTGGTGGCTTGTCAAAGGTTTCTCAGTTGGATAATGTTGTGCTTCGAGGAATTTAGACAGTATTTCTATACTAGTATTAATAGTAGTATTATGTACATTAGATAGTTTAGTTTGTAAAAAACTAACTCTGTAACCAGTAACCAGTCACTGCACCTGTGAATAAATACATAGGAGAAAGAGCAAGTACAACATTTTCCTACAACTACTAACTTGTGCTAAAGTAAAAAACACAAGTAACAGGTACTGTGCTCGGGTTAACGTAGATTTTAGTAGCAGCTGTATTGTTAATGAAGTGAAATCTGATAACTTGATTCTTTGATCTTAGGATTTTAGTTTTAAGAGATACAGTATTTATCCAGGTTTACTAATTTAATTTTTTTTTTTTTTAAAAGCATATTTTAGATCTATTTAGAAGTTAAATTGGAAATGGATCCTTCTTGCCTCATCCTAATGTACTGAAACTAAAAGGGTGTGACCTCTTTTTCTCTCACCTCAGGTTTCATGGCTCCAGAGCTGCTGAAAGGAGAAGAGTATGACTGCTCCGTAGATTACTTCACTCTGGGGGTCACTCTGTATGAGTTCATGGCCGCCAAGGGACCCTTCAGGACCCGAGGAGAGAAGGTAAATATACTGTATGACCTGTTTTTCCCATTCTCAATCCACGTTAAGCTGTGATGGCTCAACTTTGCCCACTTGTGGCCTGCTGCAGATTCAGCTCTGAAATATGAAGCCCTCATTTTCTTTTCTTTTTTAAAGATTATTTTTTTGGGGCATTTTAGGCCTTTAATTCGACAGGACAGATGAAGACATGAAAGGGGAGAGAGAAGGGGAATGACACAGCCTGACAAGCCAGACTAACATCAAGATGTTGGGTCTGGGAACTCACCATTGGCAGGGCTCAATCTGAGGGGCGGGATAAACGGTTGTCTTTCAAATTCCCTCTGCACTTGTAGCCAACCAGAGCAACGCTAGTTGATGGATTAAACTTTTGCCGTATCCGGTCGGCCGAACTCTGAACACATCTTCCTTTTTTAAGAATTCAGTGCTTAACTCCAAGTCTTCCAGAGGAGCCAAAGCCGATTCGAAAGACCGCTGTTCGCCAGCAGCAGCAGCCATCTTCTTTGTTTTCAAGTAGCAGGGAATTCACGCGGAACCGCCGCAACTCTGCCGTCCTTATGTTAAGCCCGCCCACCGACTCTATACACGATGTGATTGGCCTGACCAGAATTTGGTTTTTCTAGCTCGCAAGCCAATGGAGAGTTACTAGACTGACCCTGTCTGCAAATGACATTTGCTGCCACTAGGGTGCGTCTAGATTTCTAGACTAGGAATGACATGCAGCAAAGGGCTGCAGGTCGGAGTTGAACCTGTGACCGCTGCGTCGAGGAGTAAACCTCTATATATGTGCGCCTGCTCTACGAACTGAGGTAACCCGGCCACGTATGAAGACCCTCATTTAACCAGTGGTGGAAGAAGTACTCATATTTGTCATATAAAGTAGTAACATCATTCCGTAAGAGTGCTTAAAGTGCTACATTCAAGATTTTACTTCAGTAAAAGTACAAAAGTATTATCAGTAAAAGTACTTGTGGATGCTACTAACTAACTACTTTGTATACTGTTGGATAATTTAATTTATAGCACTGTATATTTTATAAGTTGGTCATATATTTTGTTTGCAAAATCTGCAAATAGTTGTAGTGGAGTAAAAGGTGTAATATTTGACCTCAAAATGGTACTTAGTTACTTTCCACCCCTGCATTTAACTTTAAAGAGACCTGATGGATTTTATTACGTATTTATTAAAGGTGCGCTGCCACACAAAACCGTTTTTACTTGCATTGCATGTTCAGTCCATATGTGTTTGTGTTATGTGGTGAATGTGAAAATGAACTGCTACCTCCTCTGTCAGCTCTATCCAATGAAAAGAAATAAGCGGAGATATCAGGCCAATTAGAAAAGCTGGTCAGTCTGACGTGGTGTTGCCTGAGCTCATTACTGTTCATGAGCTCGCCCAGTTGTGCTGGGTAAAGGATGCTGATAGCCAGACGCTCAATGGCTAGCTGTTAGCCAATCAGAGTCAAGCAGCTTAGCTTGTTGAATATTAATGAGAACTGGCACAAATCGAGCTGAGTCTTCCTGTAGGCTTTCTATACCACGCTAGAATGGCTTGAAACAAGGTAACCAAGGCATTCTTTCCACAAAAAATGTTACAGAGTCCATGGTAGAACTTCAGAAATTACCACAAATTAATGAAATACGTGTGGCAGGGCATGTGCATTAATGTTGTAATGTTGTAATATTTACTTTATAGGGGATTTACATTGTGTTGTTCCGAGGTGGAGAATAAGGTGTTGAAGAAGCGCATTCTGAATGATCCAGTAACATATCCAGAGAAGTTCAGTGAGAACGCCCGGTCCATCTGTGAGGGTTTGCTGTTCAAAGAGGTCGACAAGAGGCTCGGCTTCAAAAACGGATCGTGTGACGAGATCAGGGCGCACGCCTTCTTCAGCGAGATCAACTGGAGGAAACTCAATGCAGGTCTCTTTCATATCTTTAAAGTTTTCATTACCAGTCACTGTTTTGTCAGTTTGCATCCAGTTGCACTAATGCACATACCTGCTCCTGTAGTCTTCAGATTAAATGATTAACTTGTTTTTGATATTATTCCATTATTTTGCACTTCTACAGTACATTTGAGGTACTTTTACTTTACTTTAGTATTTCCATTTTAGGCAACTTTATACTTCTATATTATATATTCACCATATTTCTATATAATATATATATATACATCTATATACATAGTTTAATATATTCTCAATATTGTACTTTTTACTTTTTTACTATTTATTTGATAGCTTAAGTTACTTTTCAGATGAAAGTTTTTGCATCCCCTTCCTGTCCAGTGAAAACCACGTATCTGCAGATTTGGTGTTGAATATTTTTTTTTTTTTTATTAAAAAAAAAAAAAAAAAAAATCTGTTTATTGATGGAAATTACACAGGAAATACATAGAATAAAATGGATATAATTTTTTCTAACCTTTTTCTTTAAACATCCATCGTAAACATCCATCATCAAAATGCGTTGAACTAGCATTACAGGTGTTGAATGTTTCTGATTAACTGAAGGATTAAGTGTTCCTTTATGGGTTGAGAAAATTATTAAAACACCCTCTCGGATCAGCTGGAAAATGCATCGTCCCAAAGCTGAAAACTCATGAAAGGTTGACTTACGGTTGACGAGATACGTGGTTCTCACAGGACAGCGATGCTACAAACATATGATGATCTTATAAAATATGATGCATTGCTGCAGATTAAACTACCCAACAGTATATAACGGAGTTAAAATTTGCACAACCTCAAACATCTACAGCATTAAAATGCACCCAGCTGAAAAAAATATGATGTCACATATTTCTGTGCACTAATCAGGACTTAGCAACAATTTAGTTGTGGAGGCAGTTGAGACATTGCCAGGATTCCTACTGTCAATCAAACTGATCAAAACAAAGTCTCTCGGAAGAGACAAAACGTCTTCGAAGCACCTTTAACCGAGTCCAGTTGCCTTTGAGTTGAACCCTTCCTTGGATAACTGTGACCTGGATGACTGAGAACCTTCACAGACATCTAGCCAAATGTCCATTAAACACTTGTGTTTCCTCAGGGATCCTCAGACCTCCTTTCGTGCCGGACTCAAAGACAGTTTATGCCAAGAACATTGACGATGTCGGGGCCTTCTCCACGGCTAAAGGCGTGCAGCTTGAAGACAAGGACAATGATTTTTTTGATGAGTTCGCCTCGGGGAACATCTCTATCCCCTGGCAGGAAGAGATGATCGAGATGGGGATCTACAGCGAGCTCACAGTCTGGGGAGCTGACGGCGCTTTGCCCAACGACCTGCGGCGTGAATCCATCCTGGAGCAGCCACACAAGTCTTCCACATGCTCAGTGTCGTAAGAGGCTACGGCGAATGAACAGTTCATGTCTTACTTCAGACTTCAATACATTTTAGTGATGAGGCTGAGTTTGGAGGTGAATGCATGTCTCTAATTTTAGTTTCTAATAGATAATTAGATACTTACAGTACTACCTGCACTTTTTTGGCCATTATTTTTGTTTTTACTATTAACCCTTTTCTGTAAAATCATGTTGTGTTTATGTAACTGACATTTTTTTTTCTTTATTGCTGCACACTTTAAACTTATTATCTAATTGTCTGTTTCTAACATTGTCGGATTTTTTGAGGTAGGAATGATCATTATATATATATATTTATATATATGTGTGTGTGTGTGTGTGTGTGTGTGTGTGTGTGTGTGTGTGTGTGTGTGTGTGTGTGTGTGTGTGTGTGTGTGTGACTGAACTGCAAGTTAAAAAAGCATGTCTTTTTGCAGCTTCAGACGTGTAAATTGACTTGTATCCATTACTGCAAAGATGTGTTATCAAATTTAAATAAATATTTTTACTTTAAAATTTGCATGTTTTGTGTGTGATGGACACATTGCAGCCAAGCTTGATTCTATAGGGAGCAACATGTTAAAGAGCCACTGACAAGAAAACAAATCAAATAATTCAGAACAATCTTTTTTGGCTATGTGGCAGTATACACACACACAGGTCTTTACTTTTAGTTCAGTGTGTTGAAACTGTTTAATAGCTATAGTTATAGCTAATGGATCGTTGAACAATAATTTAAGAACTGTAGGCCTATATGTGCTAGCATTTGATAGGGTATAAAAAAGCTTTGCCTTATATATTTAAAGAGCTGTTCACAATGAATTGTATTTAGGGCTGCAAATAATGGTTCCTTTCTTTGCTGATTAATCTTCAGATTACATGTATCAATTAATCGGTTTATTGTTGTTTTATTGCAGTTTTCTAAAAAAAAAATCCAAGGTCAGATGTCATCAGATTTGCTTGTTTTATCAACCAACTCCCTAAAACACAAATACCATACAGTTCATTATCATAAAAACAAGAAATACTCACAAGAGGCTGAAAGTGGGGATGGGTTAGTGTTTCTGCTTGTAAAAAATAATAAGATTAGCTGGATTCAAGGCTTGTTTTTTCCAAGTTTTGGCCGATGGAGGGCGCTGTAAACTAACATCACCATCAACGCTGCAGCATCATGACCAGTCCGATTACAGCCTGTTCGCTGTGGAGATAGGTCTGGCAACGCGAGACTACAGCCTATCGATATTAAAACAGCCTATAAAAAAAACTCACTTTACCACATTTCTATTATATAGTATAGAGTTTAGCCACATACTTTAAGTATGTTTTAAAGCTGAATCATGTATTAAAGCTACATTAAACGTATGCAAGACAGATAATTTAATAATTTATCACTGAGTTGAAAACATGGAGCTGATTGCTCTCTCTCTCTCTCTCTCTCTCTCTCTCTCTCTCTCTCTCTCTCTCTCTCTCTCTCTCTCTCTCAAGCTTCAAGAAAAGTTGAACTCGTCTGAGCTCAGAGTCAGGTTGTAAACACGTATATGAAATTGCACTCTTATTTATTATAACGATGTTTTCATTTTAAGAAAAAAGAAGCATCTTACTCGCAGCTTGTTGCCAGTGCAGGATGAGGACTCTGTTTTGAATCAACAGGGACAAAAGAAACGCCACGCAAAGCGTCGCTTCAGCTGCCTGATCTCATTTTCTTCAGTTTTGGAGCTAATTCATCCGGACTGAGTCAAAATGCCGCAGCCTGAAACCCAGCAGACAACTCCGACACCAGCGACAGAAATACTGGATCCAGCAGGTAATTATGTCAAGTTTCATCCTGAGAGCTTTTAACCGGACTCTGCATTCATCTGCAGGTTACAGCAGCATCTTTCATATCATGAAGGCATTCTTTTTTTCTCATAGTGTGCTTTAATTCATTGCATAGGTTTCTATGTGTCAAGCTATACAATTTTGTGAGCAAAAAGTCCTCCAACGCATCTCTTCATCAAATAAAAATCACATTTTTAGATAGAAAAACACTTTAAATGCTTCTCATTTCCAGTGGTGGAAAGTACATGTACTCAAGTTCTGAACTTATACATATTTTAGTTAGTATTTGAAGACCCTATTGATTGGTGCTCTAATGACAGTGAAAAAGAAAAGAAAATCCTGCTTACTGGTGATGACAAAACCTATATGATGCTTTCTTATACAGTAAATCAACAGTATATAAAACAGATCCACCATAGCCAGCTATGAATATGTGTACTTGTTGTTGATACTATGTAAGATTTTGAATGCAGGACTTTTACTTGTAATGGAGTACTTTTATTTAGGTAAATGATCGTATTCAGATCATTTATCTTCCACCACTGCTAAAAAAATAAATAGATAGAGAAATTAAAGAGAATATAGTGAAATTATTTCAATATGCTCATGTTGTCTTGAGCAGCAAAAAGGTTAAAGTTTTGGATTTTATGGTCAGAATTGGGTTGAGAAAGGCATGTAATCAGAGGGTTCAGGATGTAATGGATGTAAAGAGTTCCTCCTGTCATCCGTCCTCAGTTCACTACCTGCGTCGGAGGAAAACAGCTCTGTGGGTGACGGTGTCTCTGCTGGCTCTGTCTCTGGTGGTGATGGCTGTGGGTCTGATCTCTGCCACTCGCACCGACAACGTGCCTGTGGCTGGATATTACGCCGGCATCGCCGTGAGTGGCGGCCCCCTCTCACCTTCACAATCCCTGAATGTCTTTGTCCTGACACTGATAAAGCATTAATGTCATTAACCTTTCAAGCACTGTAGGATTGTGAGTTTCATGTCTTCCACTTTGATCTCTTTGTACCTCCAGCTGAGTTTTGGAGCATTTCTGGGAATTGTTGGCATCCACCTGTTGGAAAACCGCAGACCGATGGTGAGTCTGTTCCTCTGACTCTCACACATTTAAAACCACATTTCAATGATGATTTCATTTATTCCATCTATTTATTACCTTTATGGTCTTCATTTAGACACCTTAACTATAAACAATGTGTGCTTCAAACTTCAAGAAATGTCTCATTGATGCATGCATGGTTGGTATTTTATTTATTAGCAACATTTCCATAACCTTTAAAGGTGCTATATACAACATTCAGAGTCTGGACTGCCTGCACACGGCTCTCACCTCTGACATCACAAGCAAACATGGAGGTGGCTGAGCCAAAATGGCGGCGGCTAACAGTGCTAACAATGGCAACGGTGCTGACAGAGCTAACAGTGTTAATTGGGGTCAGCTCACACTCAGGTGATCCCCGGAGCGACCTGAGGGGGGAGGGGGGGAGTGAAGGGTGTGCATTACGCTTCCATGGCTATCAGCAGTTACCGCCATATGATCACCGCTCTCCTGCAGCAGCTAGCCATTGGGACATGAACACGAAGAAAGGGAGGGAACAGGGAGGGCCAACAGTATCAAAGGGAGGGACCGATCCGGCTGCCAAATCAAAAAACAGGGATTACATCACTCACAGAGAGTGTGACTTCATTCTCTGCTCAGGATGCCATTACTCCTCCATATCTTTACATAGCAAATAGTTGTTTGCTTCCTTATTAATGTTCTGAATGTCATAAATAGCACCTTTAAAGGGACAGCTGGTAGCCTTTGTAGGACAGGAAAGTTGACAAGAGGTGTAAACATTCCTGGATCACTGCAAGTAAATGTAGATGAATAAGCTAATTCCTGCAGAAGTCAAGTGGCAAAGATTTCTCATAATACGTTTTCCTCACATATTTGCAGGGTAGTAAAATTCTTACCTGATACACTGTTATCCCGAATGAGATGACTTTACTAGAAATGTGCGTGGAAACCCGTCGCCTAAAACCGTCTGTTTTTACACAAGGTGAAACTTAACAGGTCAAGTTGTATTAACATAAAGCGGTAAGTTGATGCAAAAGACAAATGAAGTTTACATTTAGTCATTACTAAAAATCATTATTTAACATAAATAATTTTTTTCTATAGTCATGTTGGCTTGTTACATTCAAGCCATTGCCAAATGAGTTGATACAAAGCTAATTAAGACTATCAGCTCCACACAACTCTCTCTGTAGTTCTCAGTATGGCTGTGTTCAGAAACTGGTGTTGTCCGGCGACTTTTGTGCGCAGAAAATAGAGTGAAGATAATGACCTCTTCTCAAGAGTTGATCATGTTTTTTTAACCCTCCGTGTCCTCCTTGATTACTAGCAACTGCGTAGAGGAAGGGCGTGAGGGTGGTGCGCGATCATCGAAGGCTGTATCACGTGGACGCGCCGACAGTTTTGTTGTCATTACTTAAAATTTCTCATGAGGGACACAGAAACTATGCACTATAGCTTTAAACATGCAAAGAAACGTGACAAATATAAAACATTAGGCTACTTATCAATACTACAGAAAAAAATTGTTCATATAGATATTTGGTGGTTTTTTATTTTTATTTTATGACAGCATAGCTTTACTTAAATTGTATTTAATACAATTGTTCCAGAATAACAGTAAGGAAATTGATAACATACATTGAACATTAGTCAACAAAATAAAATTTTAATGAACAGAATTGGAAGGTTTACTCAGGATATATAGTTTTCCATTTTCTAATCTGCAGAGATGCTAATGTACATACCCTCACTGCCCAGACCCCATCAGTCCCCACCCGGGTCTCGGTCATGGTGCAACAATAAATGTAGATAAACATGAACACTAAATCAACCATACACAACTAAAACCCAGAAAACATAAATGCACACCCAAAACATTAACAGAACATTAATAAAACACACTTTAACCAGGACAGAAACAGATATATTTTTCCCATGAGCCTTTGCATCGCTTCAGCACAGATCAGTTCAAATGACCCCTGCCCCTCCCATACAGGAACTTAACATCCTTAGTTATCTCTGCTTAATATGATCTGTGCACTGCATACTTCAGCTGATTATTACAAACAACTAATGTGATTTAGTAATGAATATGTTTTTTAACAAAACATGAAAGAATAAGTAGTGAACACTAACACGTTAAATTACAACTAAATCTGGGTTTACAGTGCAGACTCTTCCCTGCCCCGCACCAAACACAATAAGTTAGCGACAAGCTGATGAAGGAAAGTGAAGCATTTAGAGAGGAGAATGATTATTGTTTACATCCTCCAAATGAATTATAATGTTGCTCTGTATCTGCTGTGAGTGTAAATTTGCTAATGTACACTGAACCAATTTTGAAATGTGACAATATGTAAGTGTTTACAGCTTGTTCTGCTGCACCCAAGTGGCCCAAAGAAGATTTTTGAATCAGAAAATGCATTCAACGTGTCTTTTTTACGATGACAGCTCGAGTTGTGTGTAGCCTTCTGTTTTTTTTTTCTCTCTCAAGGTGACATCTGTCAGCTTTTTGAGCTTTATAATATTCATCTTCTAAAAAGAGGCATTGTTCCTGGAAAATGAAAAATATTGTACATATGTATATATATACCATAAATTAGAGGATTATGTTACAGACTTTGTAAATTCACTAAACTGTCTTACGGGAAATTGCAAGAAGCAAATCTGATTACTCGATGGCGGCCGTAATGTGTTCTTGGTCCTTGTGCCCGGGTCAGAGTACGTGACTGGATTTGTGGCCGGGGGAAGGGAATTTGATTGGCTCTGGATTTCTATGAAAAGAGCAGGAATTGCATTAGTATTGGTCAGTTGCTGAAGGGGCTGCTTTATTTCAGACAGGGACAAGGGTATAATATCATCAAAGTGCCTCTCTGTAAAACAGAGTAGAGACACTTATTGGTTGACCAAAGATCTGTCTGAAAAGATTATTGACTCTTTTAAAAATTCTCTATTTTCTAACATGGTGAAAAAAGTAAGAACCTCCGACTCCAATAAAAAAAAAAAAAACAAGAATAAAAGAAAATGAAATCTGCATGTACTGACCTCCACTTAGCATCATTTGTGGCAACAGTCAAGAGGCCGACAAATCCAATAGCACAAGAGCCAGTGGCAACCGGAAGCTAAAACTGTTCCTCTGTGTTATTTAAGTAATATACTCAGGATCACATTCACAGGACGTGAAACCCAGTATGAGACTGAAGTGGACACCAGTGACACAGAAACTTCAGCAGACTGGGAGTCTTTGTTTTTCACCTCTGAATTTGCCCTATTTATTATGTTCTACTCATCTAATTTTGTCTAACATTGTGTAAGAATTTCTCCCATCTAGCGGTGAAATTGTATGTGACAACCAACTGAATATTACTTTCTAGCCCCTCCTTATATGGTGGTCGAACACGAAATTAGCTCTCACCATCGTTTACACGCAGCCGTTCTAGCCACTCCAATATTAACTTGATTAACTTTTAATTCTCTTTTTCGATTCCCTGGCGAGTAATCTCCCCCTGGCATTCGTCACGGGGCCAATAGGTGTAAGAGGGCGAAACGCGGAGGTATTTCCCTTTGGCTAATGTATTTTAAAGATGGAGGTGCTATATTGGCTTAATACTTTGATGAGTTGGTGGAAGTAATTACACATGAATGAGCACATATTTGTGAAAGAACAAAGGGTTTTTTGCTAAGAATCAACTCAAACAATTACACAATGTAGGTTTAAGCATTCATATTATTCATACTATACACCTACAATTATTATACCTAAAAATACCTAAAATATTAGTAAAAAAAAGAAGGGGACAAAGAGTAAAGAAGAAACCAAAGAGACATTTTGTTAAAGTTTCAGACATAACAGGGCCATTACTAGGATTTAAATAAATACTTCAACAAACAGCCTCTCCCTCGAAAAAAAAACTCTGACCAGATTAGATACCAAAATAAATTTAAAAAAATGTGTTAGTTATTCGGATTTTTTTTTATTTGATTTATTCATGTAACTGTTGAATTATATTTTCAATACATTTATAAATGTTTCCACACTACCAGGAATAACATTTTGGACGGGAAATACCAAACTCTTCATTCTTCTGTTGACCCAAAATTTGTTAGACTTCATTGTAAAAGCATTTTTTTTTCTTCTTGCAACCTTACAGTTTGGAATAAGTAACAATAAAAATCCTTGCACAGTGGCAGTATCGTAGCCTATGAGGTTTTTCCGAGGCGCGATTATTGCTGGTTGAAAACATAAGTAATAATAAAGCATACAGCTAAACTTTTGCTTTTTTCAGGTCTGTAGGTAGCCTGGGCTAAGCAGCTAATCGTGATCATGTTAGAAAGAAATGAGAGTCTGACATTTTTCCTCATCATACGTTGTACTTTAGAACTTTAGTCTCAGTGTTTTAGCACAAGATCATGTACGTAGCCATCAAGCACATATTCAAGATTCTTGTTTTGAAAAGAGTTAGCTGGAAATATTAAAGTCAACCGACCAAGTTTTAAACAACAAATCTAGCATTAGCGAAATTAGCTATAGCTACTAAAAATCTTGACAAAACAACTGACAAAAATCAACATTCGCCACCTAAAATTGAGAAGGCTGCTTTACCTCTATCTGAAATCAAGGACACATTTTGTTTTTAAAATATAGTATTTGGAGTGGTAAATCTGACATTGTTATTATTGCAGACATTAGTATTGTATTATAGTATTATATATTGAGTGTCATCGTAGTCTCGCATAGACCGCCAGACCTTCCTCCACTGGGCTGCGGAGGAGGGTCTGGCTAGTCCACACCTCAGTAACAACAGAAACATGATCAAAGCTTAGTTAATGGTCAATATAGATACATTAAGCCAAGGGAAAACTAATAGACTATAAAATCTCAATTGAGTCTTTATTTGAACTGTAAAGTGCTAAAACCTCCAAATTAACAGACAGTTACTGAGGACATGACAGCAGGGCACTGATCAATATGTTAAAGTAAAGCAACGCTCAAAGACATTAGAACGTTTTTTAAATGACTTTACAAACATTTTAGAGACATTTAGAGACACTTTATAGGCTTGATACAGCACAGAGGATTTTTTTTGTTGATGTGGTAGAGACCATGACGGTGGTATTTCAGTGTGTGTTGTAAATTTTTCATGTGGCATTCAGGGTGTCGCTGGCTTACATTACACCACAGTGTACCATAACGAATCCGGTCTGCACAGATACCCTTCATAGAGCTGTACACGTGTGTGTGTGCGTGTGCGTGTGCGTGTGCGTGCGCATGCGTGTTCACTTTGCGTGCTGTAACTGTGAGATGGAAGAACATTGACAAAGACATTGACTAGCTGCTGTATGTCTGTCCGCCTCTCCGGCATCGCTCCCAGGTCTGTGCTTTAAACTTTAATGGTGAGATCGCTGCCACACTAGCGCCGGTCTACGGTGTCTCTTATGAGGCACATGTGGCACGATGTTCCTCTCACACAGGTGTCTTCTTCCCATCCTGTGTCTGAGGCTCAGCGCTGTAACACGAGAGCCAGCTGGCAGAGTGAGGTTGCTCATTAAAGAACAACTAACCAACGTAGCGACAACGCCACAGACATCTGAGAGCTCTTCTCTTACTTTCTGGATCTATCAGGCTTTTGCTCCTCTGACCTCATAAAGCAGCAGATGGAGGGTTTGAGGTTTTTTGGAGGAGGGTTTGATGTTTAAATAAGCTGCCCAACAGCCATGTTTCCTGGTTTGATTACATAAATTAACAACTTTGAAGAAATAGGTGGTGATGGTGCAGTGGATATGACACATGCTTTTAGTGTGGCAGAGCTGGGTTCGATTCCCACTGCGATACATTGACCAATGTGTCCCTAACCCCTCGTTGCTCCAGAGGCGTGTGACATATTTAGCAAATGTAAGTCGCTTTGGATAAAAGCGTCACCTAAATGACATGTAATGTGATTTTCACTTAAAAACATTTCTGTTAAGTCATTTTCTATCGCTCAATGAGGTAACTCAATGGTAATTGAGTCTATGGCCCACTGATAAAAGGTTGCATTCAAACGTCTGTGGCGACATTCCAGGGAAAAACATTTTGCATCACCCAGCAGTGGTTGGTCCACCAGAGAGGGTAGGCGGAGCTAACGCAACAGACTCGCTCTTCAACTCACTTGTGTGCGAAGCGGTGTACTGTTTTTTTTCTCCGGTGTTTGCTGGCGTTGTTAGTAAACGGTTACTATGGCCGAACAAACAAAGAAAACTTTGAAAACAGGTGGATGTAAAAGAGAGATCCAAAAACACACCTGCAATTTTCGCTTATCACCATAGGAGCCGCCAAAGAGAATGAAACCTCTTTCTGTTGTACTAATAAAACTGATGATACAGTAGAAAGTAGGGGTGCACAATTCAGAAAATGTCACGATTTGATTTGATATCGATTTTTTAGGCTCAAGATTTGATTCAAAATCAATTTTAGATTCAAAAATGATTCTTGATTCAAAAACACAGTATGTAAATGTAGTTATGTAGTTACTTTTCCCATGTGATTGCAGTAGACATACAATTAAAAACATTTAAAAATATGAATCGATTTTGAATTGGTGGATCTTAAATCGCAATACGAATGTGAATCGATTTTTTTTGCACATCCCTAGTAAAGATACACTAATGCACAGCAAAAAATAAAAACATACATGCAATATTAAAATATGAATAAAATTATGGTAAAATAAAAACTATACCATATAAAATATGTTTAAAACATTAACACATAATAATAATGTCTGATAATAGCAATTAAACACTCCAATAATCAAACACAAGTAAAAGCTTAACAAAAGTAGAAGTAGATTATCTAGCCAACGGACAGAAATTTAGGATTTGACTTTTAATTTGTTAGTCTCCAATTATATAGTATAGCCACTGTATGGCTTGAAAATTGAAAAAATGTGACATAAATATTGTGGTACGTCAAAATATAGGTGAAGTGCCAGTGATGGCGAAATGAACTCTAGTATTTTTCTGAGCGAGAGAACAGCAAATCAACAGTCTAAATTTAATCAGCACTAATTTAATAAGAAACAAAATGTCACCAATGGTAGAAACTTGGTGGCCTAGAGAGAAAAACAAATCTATTCCCCATAATTTTCCACCACACAGATCAGTGTTATACCACCATCTATGCTTAGTGGACTTAGTAACTTTGTATTTCTCGATTTTAGTGTTGTAAGACATTGTGCTCGCAGCACAAATGTTCTCGAGAGACCAGTCCTATTTTATGATTGTGAGGTGTGTTGCAGGTAAAACACATTTGTGCTCCATTGACATTTCTTGGATAAAATCTTAATAACTTGAATATCGCCACTTTTCATTTTGTCTTATCCAAAATGTTTAAAATGATGCTGGAGCATGACATTCTGTCTGTAAATTCCCCTCCTATCTGCACTCACACGGCTGCTCCTAAAACAGGCTTCACTGGGCTGAAGCCTGTAAGATTTCTTTATGACTAAATGCTTCATGTAGCTCCTGTTCGTTGTTCTGTACAGTAGTTACTGCCTGTATCTCAGACTGACGTCCTTTTGGTCACCTTGCAGCTTGGAGAGCAGAACGGTGAACCTTTAAAGGGCTGTATTTTACCCAACAAGTTTCTTATTACCGGTGTGTCCAGCTGTGGTCGTGATTGGTCACTGGACCACTGAGCGTGGGGGAAAAAGACCTTGCAGCGGTCAGCGACTTTAGTTACATAACCTGATAGATATCTTTACTGAAGCTACGTATAAAATTCCTCCTTGTGTCTTTATCTCTTGGTCACTCATGTATTTTCTTCTGTAAAACTTACATCATGTGTGCCTTTGTCCTTTATTGGGAAATTACTTGTAATGATGAACCTCCAGAGAAGCTCTTCTCAACTCTACAGAGCTTTATAACAAGTCTTAGCTGATGGTTTAGCTGTACGGCCCGCAACTCTCACCACTCTCATAGCTTCATTCTAGCATCAGCAAGCAGCTGCTTTCAGTGAAAAAGCTCTAAAAACCAACCGTACAGTACCTACTCAGCACCAAACAGCAGACAGACGCAGACTAGCTGGTGAACATAGTGGAGCATTTAGCAACAAAAGAGCCAGATCAAGTAAATTAAGTAGTAGGCAGTGGCAGTCTTGTAATATTTTCTCACTGACTCGACTCCTCAGCATACAACTATCTACAGTGTGAGTCTTTAATCTTTTACAGGATTTGATTTTTCTCTCTGCTTCAGTTGTATCGGGAGATTTGGGGGGTTTGGGCAACAGAGCGTGTGTCAAGGTGCTTTATGTGCTGGCAGCTGGTGCTAAGGTAATGTGAAGTAATGCAGTTGTCAGGCTCTATTGTCTCTGCTGCTGGCCTCATCTCCCACTTGCAGCCCATAAAAACAGAGTCATTTAAACCGCTAATGAAGTGAAGAGTCTGGGCCGGTGGCAGATAAAACCCACCCAGAAAGAAGCTTATTTTCACCGCCCGGCTCTTATTTCACTTTGTTGAAGGAAACTTATTTTAAAATATACCCTTCCTTTAATATCTGTTTCACCACGACTTGTGTTATTCTCATGTACAGACATTAGCCAATTACTGTATATAACACTAACTTTAAAATTAGCCTGAATAGCAAACCTGATCAGTTTATGTTTTGGACATTTACTGTATGGAACAGCTTTATTCCTGATTAGCCGCAACCTATGCAACTAAAAACCAAATAAGGTTATTACTTAAAGGCCCCACATACCACTGGTCCACCCACATGATTAGACCTCTTCTCAGGACTGTGAAGGTGTGCATCGACTGGGCTTGATTGACATCTACATCACATATATTTAGCTTTTTTTTTAACTATTCAGAACAAAACAACTTACATCTTTATCATTGGGTGCGCTCTAAAACCCTGGACTACCAAGTAGACAAAGAGGGCTACTACCCAGAGGCCTCAGACCCCCAAGGGCCACCGAACATACCTATCGTCACTGTGTCTCAATTGTTTTTTGTTAATTTGTTTGATTGCCAATTTGCACCAGTAATGTACATCAACTAACGCAGGTCCTGCATTTTTGGGTGTTTTTTGTTGAGCCCTGTCTTGTAGAGGGGCCATGTTTCAAAATCTAGTTTAAGCTGCCATGTGCACTTCTGTGCACACAATGAGTCCTTGACAGGGTGCATACACAACTCACAGTGGATGGGGGTCAGAGTCAAGAGTCACAGTAGATTTTTACCAAACATTACAGACTAATACATACATATTTATGAATGCCAGTTAAAAATGTACTGGTCTCAAACTAAAAGCACTCCTGCTGTTAATGGGACAATAATTAAACAACAATTAGGAACGTAAGCAAAGTCGGAGAATTTGTGACTTATGATTGAATCTAAGTCAAACGATCACTTGTGCTACTTCAGCGTTATCGGCTGTTAAATAATCAAACCAGAAAAGGTCTTCTGGATTTTACACATTCTGTTGAAATCTCTCAAAACAAAAGCTGAAGATCTTGAAATGAAATCAGAAATCAAGGAACGGAAAAGATAATTGTCCCTTAATATCAATGCAGGATCATTCGATTTCTAGATATACACTACCTTTGTACTTCTTTTTGCTTTTGGTTAAAAACTGCTATATCCCACCTATTATTTTAGGTAGACAGACAAAAATTGTGCGTTTGATCTCCTGCTTGAGTACAGTAGATTCGGTCCTGGAGGAGTGATTGAACAGACAGTAAACGATGCTCAGTGATAAAGTTCTTGATCAGACATCTGTGATCAGCCAGCTGGGTCTGCTGGCCTGTGTGTGTGTGTGTGTGTGTGTGTGTTGTGTGTGTGTGTGTGTGTGTGTGTGTGTGTGTGTGTGTGAGAGAGAGAGAGAGAGAGAGAGAGAGAGAGAGAGCGATCAGGATAGGGAGAACAGGTGTGTGTCACAGATTTTAGGTTATTGATCAGTGATCAGATTCTGAAAGTATGTCAATGTGTGAGATAAGCAACAATATGGATTTGTGTGTGTAGTTGTGCATCAGATTGGCAGAATTAGATTGACCTTGCTGGTACAATAGGCCATTTCTCTGTCCTGTATGTCGCCTCTGTGACCATAAATTACCCACAAAGCACCTCTGCGTTGGCAGAGCAAGAAGCCGTTCATTTCCTTTATCGCCCTGCAGCCCAGACGCTGCAGACGACCAATCAGCACACACACATGCAGAAAGCTTATATACACAAGTGTGTGTGTGTGTGTGTGTGTGTGTGTGTGTGTGTGTGTGTGTGTTTGTGTGTGTGTGTGTGTGTGTGTGTGTGTGTGTGTGTGTGTGTGTGTGTGTGTGTGTGTGTGGGAAATTAAATGATGATACTGTGAGTAGAAATACATGTATATATGGCAATCATTTTTAGTATCCTCTGTCTTTGTATTTACCACTGGTCTTTGTAAACAATACATGTATTGTTATTGTTAACTATTTGACAGAATCAATTTCAGGTCATACTTACATACATGTTTATAAATAGATTTATGTTTGCTGCAAGTTCAAGATTTCCATATCAGATTGCCAATTTATCCTGATTTTTTCATTCATACAGTTGTGCATTCAAATCAACAAAAATAAAATATAAGCTGATACATATGTACTTACTCTGATGACACATACTGGTACTTTTAATCTTTTTTCCAAAACCCTTTCTCATGACTTTACCCTCTTCCTATTTTTAAGCTCGTGGCAGCGATCATATTCATCAGTATTGGAGTCATCTCGTCTTTCTTCTGTGCCATTGTTGATGGGATCATCGCTTCAGAGTTCATTGTAAGAATCACACGTATGCGCCTGCACTGAAAAGAAAGAAATACAAACTAATTCACCTTTCTTTGTGTGTGAACAAACCCTCAAACACACATTCACACACCAGATTTAATCACACGTGAAGAACAACAGAGACATGGGCTATACAGAAATGCATGTTGAGACTGGAACAGACAGGAACTTTGCAGATGCAATCAGACGGAACCGTGATCAAACACCAGACAGGTAGACCAGACAAACTAATGTCAGTGCCCGACCTGCAGAGAGCTGCTGGGGAGCCATTCAGCATAACAAGGCTGATTAAATGTGTCCAAACATTACCCACATTTCTCTAAGTCACTGAAAACTCTTGCAAACAAAAAGGGATATATGTGTCCAAAAATACTATACTATATACAGTACATCTTTAACTCTATTTCAACTGAGAATTGATTTTCCTGGAACTTATTTGTACATTATTTTGCAATACATTAAAAGAGAAATTAGCAATTCCACAAAGATTTTTGTCTCCCTTTCATTCTACGTCCCACTGCAAACATGTTCCCTGTTACATAATGTCTGTATTTAGTTCTAAGTTTTCATAGGAAGAAGCCTTATATACTCCAAAACATTTTCATAATCTGTCAAACTCTCTTTCTTTTAAATAGCTCCCTAAATTAATATGCTTGAAATTAAATTTGTCAACTACTTGAATTTGTTTATATGGGAATGAACAAGACATGCTGAGCGGTCAAATGAGGTCATTGTTGCTTCCTTACTGGATGTCTTTAGATTGCTCTCGGTGTTTGGATACGCGGACACGAACGCCTCAGTTTGTCACATCAGCCTAATGAATTTTAATGAGTATCTTAACGAGTTTGGACCAGAGATAGTTTTAAAAAGCTGGCACAGAGTCACTGATATTGATCAACAGTGCTATCAAACCCTCTGCAGATATATTTATTTTGTGCTCACAGGACAGTAAAAGTCATGTTTATTGCACCTTCAAGCTTTGGACAATGAAAATGATTATATTAGCTTTCACATTATATAAAGCCCATTGAGGTGTAATGCTGTAGGGTGTGTGGTCCGGTGCAGTGGATGCTTTGGAGCAGGGACATGACGTAAACCTTCACTGCTGCAGTGACACAGAAACAGGAGGAGGATGGACAGAATAACACAAACCAGGGTTCAGGTTAAAAGTGCATAATTAAAACCCTTAAATCATGGAGATAAAGTCTATAAAAGAACGGAAAAACATTTAGGTCACACTTGTGGTGCATGACAAGTCAATTAACATTTGTGTGTGTTTCCATATAATTGTGGCTCATTTATTTAACATATCAGTCTCTTCTCTCTCTCTTACTACACACAGGACATAAGGCCTTTGCAGGAGAACATGTGTGACTTTTACGCCAGTGGAGCGGGCTACGCCTACGACAGCTACTATACTGAGGTGATTCATATGCTTTATACACACTTACAGTAATATATATTACCTGCCATTGACTGTATTGTATAAACATACCAAGTAATTTCTCAATAAGAACAACAATCTAAATACCTAACGTAACCTAGCCTTATGTATGGTTTCCATTAACTTCCTCCTCCAACACACTGCTTTACGTTTGTGTCTCAGTTCTTGTCTTTTAAATGGTGTAAATGATGCATTTTAGGTTAATTTTGGGATTAATATATTCTGTGTTCTTGCAGCCTTTGGGTGTTTACTGTAACTGAAAAATTGTGTGTAGCGTATGTAGTGACATCTAGTGCTCCACTAATGTTACTGCACTGAAAGAAAGAAACTAGTTCACTTTGCATCAAATTATAAACAAGTAGAAGTGCTGGAAATGATATGTTGACATATAGACAGTTTCCTCATGTATTTTTTTTGTCCAAACAGTTTGTCGAGCTCCTGCTTGTCTCTTAACTCTCATCAAACCTCTGACGCTGTAGGTGACGTGCCGTTCGTATGAAAAAACGTGCAAGCTGAAGCTGAGGAGCAACACCTGCTACTGCTGCTACCTGTACAACTGTGACAGGTGATACACATCACCAGCTAATGGTGTTCAGATGTGTGTGTGTGTGTGTGTGTGTGTGTGTGTGTGTGTGTGTGTGTGTGTGTGTGTGTGTGTGTGTGCGCCAAACCTTAATGCACATGTTTTAACACGTGTGTGTGTATTTGCAGTTGTGGCTTGGTTGTAAGAATGAGAGAAAGAAATAGATCCTCCCTGAAGCTCCCTGAGTCCAGTATACTTGTGGGGTCCCAACAGCTTTGTGGTGCCAAAATGCTGGACCCCACAAGTTTAAAGGGCTGTTTGAGGGTTAAGACTTGGTTGTAGGATTAGGGATAGAATGAGGTTATGGTTAGGGTGAGGGTGAGGGTAAGGGTTAAGGTTAGGCATTTAGTTGGGATGGTTAAGGTTAGGGTAAGGGGCCAGGGAATGCATTATGTCAATGACAGGTCCCCACAAAGATAGTGCCACAAACCTGTGAATGTGTGAATGTGTGTGTGTGTGTGTGTGTGTGTGTGTGTGTGTATACCTTATTTTGGATAAACACGGACCATACTGCTGGGTTGCAGTCACTTCAATTTGCATGTACTTTACATTACTGCAGAGTATTTTCATGATTAACTTTCTACCCTCCAGGCTGCACCAACAACTGGTCCCCATTCATTTCAGTACACTATACAGTACTACACCAGTAAGCGTGCAGATAGGTGACCCTTGTGGGCGACTGTGGCTCAGGATGCAGAGCGGTCGCCTACCAATCGGAAGGTCGGTGGTTTGATCCCTGGCCTCTGTAGTCAAAGTGCCCTTGGGCAAGATACTGATCCCCAAATTGCTATCGGTGTCTGAATGTGTGTGAATGTTTATCTGTGTGTCTGTTGTTGTATACTATCCTCAGCCACCAGTGTATGAATGCTACCTGTAGTGTAACTCACAAAGACTATACCTTATACTTCAGTCAGGGTGTACATCACAGTGAACATGTATATTTATCTATTTTTTCATATAGTTATATATAAAGAACATATGTTATAACAATAATAACATAATTCAATTTTATAATAGTGTGATAATACAGTAGAGAGCATTGTTAAAATAGGCATCCTCGATTTCAATGTTGGCTGCCAAAAACTGCATTAGAGGCCCCGCTGTTGGAAAATCACTCTTGGATCATGTGATTTTGCAACTTTCTTGCATTAAAGAGGTTCCTATTACATAGCCAACTTTCAAATGCCGGATGTTGAGAGTTTTCCATGAGCCCTTGAACTTACATCAAAGAGGAAGACCTTTCCAGTCCCTCCCTGCTTGCAAGTACGTAACTGCTCAGTTATTAGTTGATGAACAGCTGCCTGGAAGGTTTAATGAAAAGGTCATAAAATGAGTACAAGTGATGGCCAGTGGGTGGGGGTTGTTCATTTTCTTCCCTGGTTGCCACTTTTTTTCATGGCAGACATTTTGCTTGACTGTAGTTTTCCTACAGGTGTTACTAATAAAAGGAATAAGATCTGCTCTCCATTTAGCATTACCTGGCTCACTGACATTTTAAATGGAACAGAGCCATCAGCGCTTTTTCCCACCATGATAAGTGTCTGCTGTGAAAGCCTTTTAATATAAAGTACACAAGCTTAGTGCTTTATGGCAACAAAACCAGAGGTATGCTGGCTCCAAGTTACCCTGACCAGCTCACGATTTGTCTCCTGCTCTCTTCATCTTCCAGCACAAATTACCACACGCAGTACTACGCGTTCACCGGGGTCAGCAGCTGCTGGGACGTGATCCACCTGCACCGTCTGCTGTGGGCCTCAGTGGTGCTCAACGTGGTCAGCTTGTTCCTGGGCATCATCACGGCCGCCCTCCTCGGAGCATACAAGGATGTGGTGAGCTGGAGTCCCGAAAAAAAAGAGAAAATTTGGAGTGCATCTTTACTTTGACTTATGATAAGAAGTAACAAAGAAAATAAGAAATAAGTCAAAGAACGATGTTTAAAAGACAAGCCTGAGTGAAATAAAAAAGGTTTGTAATATTACATGGCTGACAAGATGTTTCGGCAAAAGCCTTCAGCACTCTGAGAAAGGATTTCTATTACACTTAACTTAGTACACTTAAGTCACTTAAAACTAGTGGCCTTTCCTTATTGCCTGCAGGCCACATACAGTACAATCCCCACAAAACTCAATACTCCTTTATGTGTGTGCAAATATCTTTTTGTTTCACTGACTTACTCGTTACATCTTTAAACATTTCCTGCGTATACACAAAAGTGCTTAAACAATGCAGTTTCCCTAGCAGGAGTCTGGTAATCTGTTTCAAAGATATGAAAATCATGATCTTATTTTATTCATCTTAATTTTGATTTTCCAACTATTGTTCCTACAGTACATTAGGCAGCAATCATACTTCATTACCCTCTTATATAATGAAATGTATGTGTGTATGTGTGTGTGTGTGTGTGTGTGTATATGTGTGTTTAGCTGGTGCATGCTTACTCACATTTGCCTTCAAGCTCCATTTGATGATTTCCCATCTTATCCAAAGCATTTCTTCTGTTTCCTACAGCAGAAGCCGACTCTCCAGATTGCTCCCAGCCCCACACCCCCACCCCACATCCTGTACAACCCGACCCAGCACATGCTCACCTACGCTGGCTTCTGCCCTTCAGGACAGAGTCTGCCCACCTACCCCAACTATCCAATACCTATGCAGGTAGGGCCCCAGGCCAACACAAAAAAGAACCATTGATAGGCCCTTTTCAGGGAAGATTAAGTGTATTTCCCAAAATGTCGAACTTTTCCTTTAAAATCTTACATTTTTACACAGCAGGAAAAGCACAGGTGTGAATAACTGAATGATGGCTGAGTTTATTTTGCCTGCTTCAGTTTCAGGGTCCTAGTATTGTGCATGCTTGCTCACTGTCACTCTCACTGGGACACATGAATATAACTGAGCTATATAACTATATAACTGATGTTATTTGTGCTTTTCATACTACGAGAGGTCAAAATGTCTGCTGTGAAAAAGGCCAATCTTCCATTCCAGTGTATTAGTTTGGCAACCAGATGAGCAGCACTGGATCACATTTATTTTTTGCTGAAGTAGCACAGCGGTTTTACTCTAACATCAAAGCACCTGACCATAAAGAAAACTATTAATCTGCACTGCTGCCAGGAGCTGTAATTCCAATTGCCTTAGATCAGCAGATGCATAGATTTTCATGTGACTTTGTCTGAAGTTTGTCTCACAGTTTTATTGATTATGGCTCATCTTTGCTGATGTTTCGGAGGCTGCTAACCACACCTCAAAAATGTCAGAAATGAATTTAGGTATTTTTGGCTCTACTTCCACATACCGATGCAACCTTCCACTCCATGTCTCCTCACCTCTCCCACAGCACAACAGCAGCTATCAGCAACCTGCTACTCCCCAGATGATCCCTGAGGGAGGTCATGCCTCCAACTCCTGCCTGTCTGAGGAGAACCAGCAGCAGCCCTCTCAGGCGCCTACCCAGCCACAGCCTCAAGGAACCACACAGGAACCGGGGGGCTACATGCTGACACCCAACGCTCCTGTCCTCTACGGATCCGCCTACAGCCCCTTTGAAAAGCCGCCACCTTACGCCTGCTGAGCCCAGAGACAAACATCTGGGGCATGTTGGAGAAGAAATATCTGGTCAGAGTGAAAGTAGCACAAGACATTTCATAGGTGACCTTGTAGACGGAAACCCCCTCAGTGAGCTTGACGACTACTCTGTACTGATAGAAATGCTACATTTCATGTGGTTGCACTGAGGAGAGACACAGATTTAGAACTATGTAGTGTGATTATAAAGACATGATTATGTTATTTCATGTGTATTCATCAAAAGAACAGTTTGGGAAATATGCTTATTCGCTTTCTTGCGGGGAGTTAGATGAGAAGATTGATACCACTCTGATATCTCTTGGTGAATATGAAGCTACAGCTGGCTAACTTAGATTAGCACAAAGACTGGAAACTGGGGGGAAACAGCTAAACCGGCCTAAGCACCTCCAAATCTCACTAATTAACACGTTATATCTCGTTAGTTTGTTGTAAACTGGTCATGTACAGGACTATTTATTGGTGGCAGTTGCCAGGCAACCGGCAAAGACTCCAGGAAGTTACTGCTCATCTCACTCTCGGCAAGAAAGCAAATAAGCACGTTTCCCAAAATGTTTTTCTTTAAGCCTAAAGCTGGCCTTCAGATGCTTACATGTTACATATATGTTAACTATTGAATACGTGTATAGTAGTACACTTGACTGTGATCTGATAGTTGTTTATGTTCTAACTTGTAGATTACAGGTCTTTCTGTATATTGTCTCACTATACTAGACTAATGTAAGAGCAATTAAAAGGGCTTTCTTGAAATGTGAACTGGGGAGAAATTATGCTGATGTTGCGGTTATTTAATTATGTTAGTGTGAATCGTTTAATGTGCCCTTTAAAGTCAATATACTATATATATTATTGATGATGCATGTTAGCTGCAGTGGGATAGGGTTTAGTAGCTGCTACGCAATACATTATGTATTAAAGAGCCACCTTTGAGAATATATATATACTGTATATATATATAAGCATATATTTACTGATGCATAGAAATACATATGGAGTAAGTGCCTCATCAAAATCTCATATTTAAGGAAGAGTTCAACATTTTGGGAAATATGCTTTTTTGTTTGCTTGCCAAGAGTTAAATGAGAAGATTGATACCACTCATGTCTATGTGAGTGGTATTAATGTTCTCATCTTTTGGCAAGAAAGCGATTAAGTGTATTTCCCAAAATGTCGAAATTTTCCTTAAAAATCTTACATTTTTAAAGTACAATCAGTACAACTTTTACAACCAGTACCAGGTGTTTTCACAGTATTGTTTCATCTTAAAGTGCTCATATTATGCTTTTTGGCTTTCCCCCTTTCCTTTATTGTGTTATATGTCTTTTTTGTGTATGTTATAGGTGTACAAAGTGAAAAAGCCCAAAGTCCACCCCAAAGGGACTTACCATCTCCAACAGAAAACACTGTTCACAAACTGCTCCAAACAGCTCTGTTGTAGTCCAGCCTTTACTTCCATGACGAACGTGAGTCACTTTGTAACACACGTTATAATGCTCGCCTAGCTGCTAGCATGGCACGCCCTCACACTCTGTAACTGACCTTTGTCCTTACCTAGCTACTGCACATGTGCGACTCCCAACTAAGATGGTACAGAAGTGAGATGTCTCACTCTGTAGCTAAAACAGAGAGCTCAACACACAGGGTGAAAAGAGGAGCTGCAGCAATGTGCAGTACAACAAAAAATATGGTGTTTTTTGAAAATTAAACCACATAAACCTATTCTGATATATCTTAATGCAATTATGAACCTGAAAATGAGCATAATATGAGCACTTTAAAGTAAGACTATATATGTAAACCACAAAAACAACTCAATACAGTCGAAGGCTGTACTGGAAAATACAAATACATAAAGTAAACCTTGCTCCATGTCACATATGGAGCAAGAAATGGAAAGTTTAAGAAACCACACTGCATACAAATGCGTTTTTTGAAAATACAATTTTACTCTATAATGTTCATACAACTGCTTTTATTTTTAAATAGGATTTTCACTGTAAAAACTCAAAAGGCAGACTCCTCTCAGCATTGTACACATACTGGCAGTTAAAGTGAAAAATTAAAACTAAAGACAAGTTCAATATACAACACATGATAAAAAAAACCAAAACAATAACTCGTAAAGCACTATATTCTGGCATTCATTCATCAGAAAACTAGAAAATGTTACATTACAGAGGAAGGTAAAATAAAACTGGAGCCCTTTTGGCATTCTCAGTCACAATGCTCCTGACATTCTTTGTTGTTTTTTTTATTGTGTTTTGATTTGCTCAGCACCTATAAAATCATATTTAAATAAAACAGAGTCCCTAAAGATTTATGATACTTTGCTCTCCCAAAGAGAAAAATTGTGTATTTGTCGCTCAAAACCTTTTAGGAAGCAGATGAAGTCAAGATACTCGCATTACTTTTTGACTTTGGATCAACTTAAATGTGCAGAAAACCTCAGTGAGCAAAAGGTAGTTTTTGTTTTCTGTCTTCTATTAAGCATTGTACAATCACATTATTTACATATTCAGTATATTACAGCGCACGCTTTTTACTCTCAGTAGCTTGTGTGGTGCGTTTGATGCAGTGATCACTCTCTCTCCTTCAAGGAGAGGGCCCCTTCCTGTCTCCCTGTGCTTCTGAGTCTAATCTATCATCCTCAGGTCAGTATATGGCAGGTATTAAATGTGACTGGGTGATTCTAAGGGAAAGAAGGGGCCTTTGTGACAAAGTTAGTGATTGAAGATTATTGGGAATCAGGGTGTCAGTCTGTTCTTTAAAAGACTCTAACACTCTAAAATGCACAGGTGGTAATGCATAGTGTATTAACTGCAATGAGTACAACATTTCATTAAGCATTAGTTTTGTTTGTGTGTTACAGTACTGCACCTTTGTGAAATGATTCCCCTGTTTTCGAGGGAAGCTATTGTGAAGTTTGGGTTGGTTGTTCTTTTTAGGCACATGGTTGATTTTTAAGGTTGCAGGCAGACCAGGAGTGCTGCTTTTAGTCCAGAGGGAATCAAGAAAATGGCGGCACGCGCACACGCACTCCACTGCTACCTGCAACAATGTGCGAGGTTTTCAACAGAACACAAAGTTGTGCCTAACACCATGCCACCCCTGCTGTGGTGACGGATGGTGATTCATCTTGTTAGGAGCAAATAAGATTGATTTAGTCCCCAATCGAGCCTTGAAGTCATAATGCACCAAACACTCATGAAGATCTGAGCACCTATTCACACATTTTCTCTGAGTATGGTAGCTGATGAAGGACTATTTATCTGGTCCCCATATTTTCATTTGATCAGATTCTACATGAGCACTTGATTATTTCAAGCGTTGTGAGCACGGGCCATAGGTGAACTGGATGTAAGCAACGTGACCACAGCTCTAGCAGCTGTGTTGCTGCAGAAAAGAGTCACGCTGCCTACAAAGTTCCAGTCAGATCTGCATTCAAGCACAGGATGCCAGGCGTAGCAGGCTGACCCAAGACCAAAAATTTTATATTGATCTAAATACGGCCCTGTGTGTTCTTGTGGGCTTACAAGGCTGTTATACATGGGCAGTTTTTGAGGCAATGTTGTGCAGCGTGTATTCCCATATCTTTTGCCAAGTACAGGGGACATTGCTCATTGCCTGACCAACTGTCTTAATGAGTCATTATACTGAGAATACTGTGAAAATCCCTGCAAATGCCTCTAGGCAGCAGTGTCATCACAGTAAAAGGGCAGGGTGATCCTGGGCTAAGGCTCCAGCTGAACCACGACACCTGGTCCAGCTGTTTGTTTTTTAAACATTCCAATCTAAAACGTATCTCCACTGGTCAAAGCTTTTATAAATATATTGGAAATAATCCTTATTGCCTCAATGAACTGCTCATGGATCAGTTTTGGCAGACTAGTGCGCTGGTCACTGGTGAGAGTCCAGCAGGGGGCAGGAGTGTGAGCGGATGTCGTTGTGTTTGTGGATGGCCTGGTCCAAGTCCAGAGACTGTCCGTTAACACTGACCTCCATACAGCCCCTGTAGGGCGCCGACACCAGCGTGGACACCAGAGGAACATCTGAGGGAAGAAAGGACAGCATGAGATCCAGCAGATAACAAGATGGGACTGTGTGTGAGCCCCAGCTGAGATCCAACCATGAGTTTGTAACAGTATTAGTCAGCGTGTTGAATCAGTCAGACTCAGCAGGCACAGTAACCAACACTTCAAGCTTTTATCAAGTACACATGACAATTCTCATCAAGGCGAAAAATAAATCCTCATTATGTTTTCTTTCAAGTTTGAGGAAAGTTGGCTCCTGAATTATTGACACAGCTGCCAGTCACTGCAGAAGTGACAACTATGCATCATAATCGTTTGCTATATACGTACAGTCCAAGAAAACAAAGTGAGCCACTTATAAATGGTAGGAATCTTGCAGGAATCACATCTTTTCATCATTTACTGGATAAGATAATGTATTGCTGACATGTGGAGTGTTTAGAAAGAGATTGGCAACAAAAACATAATCTTTACATCATTCAATTGATCTGCTCAAGAAAACTGGATATAACGAGACTTGTGTGGCTTTGCAATTTAAAAATCTACTTGTGCAAAATACTTGTTTTGCGTCTGCACATGTCCTAGACTACACATTTTTGCTGCATGAATAGCCAACAATAATGTGTGTTTTTTAAATGACAAGCTTCTCACATACTGAAAAGAGAAAATGACTGACTTTGATTTAGATTTTTCAATGTGGCAATTATGAATCCTTAAAAAGGTCCAATGTGTAGGAATTTCTCCCATCCAGTGTTGAGATCATATATCGCAATCAACTCTCTCGCACCACGCAGTTCAAAGTACGTATTACAGCTACGGTAGCCTTCACGCTTCAAAAAGAAGAAGACTCCTGTTCCTGAAATTTTGGATTTTGAATACATGTGGTCCTCCATGTTTCCTTCTTCAAATTTGCCGGGGCCGGGAAGCTACGATACCCATTAGCAGCATTAGCAGCACTGGTGAGTTTATCGTGTGACAGCGAAAACGCGAAAGGCGGAGCAGTATGTCCTGTATGTCCCTTACCAGCTAACGTATTTCAAGATGGCGCATGAATATGGAGCATCTCTCAATACATCTATGAGTTCATGCGAATGCAAATGTAAAATTTCAAGCCAAAAGGAATACTTGCAATTGATGGTGGTGGTAAATATTCATGAAAAAGGACAAGTTTGTGAACAGGCAACACAGATTTTGATAATGAACTAAACACGTTACACACTGGACCTTTAACTTCCACCTCAGTATAAAATATTTGTCTACTGTTTTTAATACTTAGCATCTCCACTAACACTTTTTCTGCATATTGTGCAAATAAAACCCTACATACTGCATGAATAACATCCTAAATGTGTATAGAAATGAGGGTGTCCTCACCAGGGAGGCCTCCAATAAAGGTGCTGGACTGTGAGAGGACGTCAAAGGGAATTTCTGTGTCTTCACTACGCCCAGACTGGCCGTCGACCAGCAGCAGGGTTTGGTTGCCTGAGATGGTCACCTGGATTTCATGACTCTCACCGTCACACAGGGGGGCTGGAGAGCTGGCAGTGATGACATCACCGACAGATACCAGAACAAACTGAAAACACCAGTGAAGAGGTCAGTTTTGAGATCGAACACAGTAACAAACTCATTTAAACACAGGTTGAGCTTTTAAGTACTCACATCCCGCCATTCATCAGTGCCGGGATGATAGTCTGCCAGAGCGATGGAGAGAGGCACTCTGTCCTGGTGAACGAGTGCAAACAGCAGTCCGATCGCAGAAGTTGGACGCAGGGTCAACTGTACGCTCAGGTTCTGTGATTCTAAAGTGACGATAACAGAAAGTGAGAGAACCAGCAGGTCATGAACTTTATCGACAAACAAAGATGAGGCAAACTGTTGACAAAAGAGAAGGGAGCCAACTAACATTCACCCAAACAAATAAACATTGACTAACTACTTCAGGAAGAAGCCATTAAGCTCAGATATGCTATCCGCAGTCACGCTATGCATAACACTCTCACACATGCACACACTGCACCGTAGCTGATGTTGAAGAGAGCGAAGCCTGTGCCGGGGTAATACGCTCCAGGATCCTCGGCGCTGAAACACTGCATGTTGTCATTGGACCGAATAGTTTCTTGTATGGACGTATCTTCGCCCGTCAACCACCTCCACTCCTTCATACAGCCGTCCAGACGGGGGTTCACCTACGTGATAATCACACCAGTTGAGAAATATGTAAAGAGCATCGCTCTTTGGTACATATTCAAGAAAATGTACGAGCACATACAAATAAACACCTGATTGATGAGGCCGTCCTCTCTGAAAGGGACTCCTCCCACGGTGAGGTTGAGTTCGTGCATGCCCTTCTGTAGCGTAAACAGATCACCGTTTACCGCAATCTTCATGACGGCCTCCCTGTCAATCTTAATCACTAGACTCCGCCCCTGCTCCTCCACCGAGATCTGAAAAGAAAACGGGACATTTAAAGAAGTTTGAAAATCTGCGGACGAGGCTTATGTAGACAGCCGTGGAGTGCTGGCCAACCTTTCTCCACTGGCCGTCACTGACGATGGGTCCGCTGCTAGTGACCCTGCTGACTGTGCCGTACTTCAGCTGCAGCTCCAGCTTCCCATGGTGCATTGCCAGCACGATCCAGGAGCTGTTGAGGTGACCTCCAGCAAAGAAGATCACCCCTTCGTGGTCGTAGGTGCGGAAGTCAAACTCTGCAGAAAACCTGGGAGGTGGGGAGCAGTGACATTTGAGTAAGTATGTCAGTATGACAAAAATAACTGAGAATGAACTTGAAGTAAAGGAAAAAAGGGGCAGGGAGAAAAACAATTCCTCTGAGTGAAATATTTTATCTGCTATCCACTTGGCACTTTCCCCAGATAACACAAGTCTTTTTTTTATTAGCTGACACAATTCACAGAGTGACTATGTATGGTAAAAAAAACTAAGGTTTCGGTTTCTGACATGAAACCAAGGGACTGTTCAGTCCGCTGTATACTTTCAATACAAACATCCCCATTTAAAACAAAAACAGGAATTTCATTGCTTGTAAAAAGTGAATTATTGTATCTTCTAATGCTTACAAATCGACAAACTGCAGAAAGTTAGGCAACATGTTTTGAGTTGCAGTTCTTTAGGCAGTGTTGAGATGGTTTGTTGCTGGAGTAATACTTAACACTCCCTTTAAGTCTTCTAATCTATAAATTAAACTAAAACAGTCTTACCAGAACCAAACAGGAAGAGTTGTGATTACTCTTTTTAATAATGTGATCTATCTTCATAATTACTGTAACTAAGGTATACATGTAGAGTCATCTTTTCGTTAGGAGACTACTGTTGAGAGTGTTGAGCATCAAAACAATTTTTTCACCCAGTCTGAATCCTCCGGCGGAAACGCAGCCTCACCACTGGCACGCCGCTGAACATGCGGCCCAGGTAGAGCGAACGTGAGTTCCTCTTCAGAGACGGCGACATACAGGGAGTTATAGGCTGTGAAAACACAAACATAAAACTGGAGATAAGGCACGCTGCTCCTTGCTGAGAACCATTTGTGTATCTTGACTAATTTAAAATGATTTAACCGATCAAGAACACAGTTTATAGTTCACGTTTACCAACAAAAGGTGAGAGCTGAGCTATGAAATTGCTGGTTTAGTATTTGGCACAGTTCATCGTATTTCACCTTACAGCTCCTGAGGTCCTGGCCCAGCTTCATGCCCTGACGACCATCGCAGAAGCAACGGAAACTCCCTGGAGTGTTCAGACACTCCCCTGCACACACACACGCCTCACACTCGTCCACATCTGACGAGCGACAGAGCGGGTTGAAAAAGTAAAAGGAGGAGAGATGAAAGCCATGAGTGAGTGAGGTATAAAGGGTTACAGAGAATCAGAGAGCTCATGAAGTTATCAGAGTCCCATCTGGGGAGGAATTAGTCAAAACTTTCAAGGATCTAAAAAAAAAAACATTAGTTATAAAAAAAAAAAATATCAGATGACTTTTCTGTCAACATATCAGGGAACGCAAACAACACTTTGAGACAAGGGGTCTTTGACGGGGACTGGGCGGTATCTCCCTGCTCCATATACTGCTCCATATACAACCTTACATGGCCATGAGAAGGTTGGCCATAATAAATGTTAATTCTCAGAGGAGGGACACTGAGGTTATGAAAAGTCTGGTTTCCACTGCCGAGCAAAACAGGGGCACACAAGTGATTAATGACTTTGGTTAAAGTCTGTACATTTTTTTTTATGTTTTTACCAAGAGACCTGATGTTGTGGTTATTTATCGTGTTGTGTTATCTTATTAAATAAGAGCATAAGTATAGCATATTTTTTAGCCTTGGACATCCTTCCATTCCTTGAGTATAGACGTGTATGTGGAGCAGTTAGCTAATGCCTCTTGCTACATATTTAGGGGAAAACATGAGATTAAACTTGTTTATTAATAACTAAACTTGTTTATTAAGGTCCAAGGCTACTTGAAGATTAGGTAGGCTTAGTGATGCTGCAGTGATTGTTTAGATGGCTGTCATGGTGTTTTTAAATAATTGCATGTTTAGAGCATGATTTGATGTGTTTTAGAGGACTGAAAAGTGGCAAAAACTTCTCTAATCTGGAAACTACAGCATATTTACAATCAAAAAGCCACTCTGGCAAAGAACATTATGTACTAAGCAAAGGTGAATCACAGGGTCAGTCTGTGTATTTTCCTCCTAAAAAATGAACTTTTTCTAACAGCATGGAGACAGTGACCTGTTACCTACTTGTACAATTTTTTTCTCCAAATGTCGTTGCATTCCGTTCCTGACCCCACAGCTGCATCAAGTCCTGCTGAGGCTGAAGCTGCTCTCATGAAACTATGTGTTTGTGTGTCTTTGCCTCTGTGTGTGTGTGTGTGTGTGTGTATGTATACACACGTACCAACGCAGCTCTTGGTTTCATTGTCGTAGACATAGCCAACATCACACAAGCAATCGTAGCTGCCCTCCTTATTCTCACACCGTGCTGTTCCACACACACCTGTTTCCTTACATTCATCCACATCTGAAAGACACAAAATGTGGTCAGCTGGACAGGTCAAAGTCTGGTGGAAATTCAACAGAGCCACGAAGACTATGAAGTCAACTCCTCAGCTGAAAAGGACATGATCTGATGAGGTTATTTGTACCTTTGCTCATTAGCTTCAGGAATAAAATGGGTCAGGAAAAGACACCAGACACCTAAACTGGATTCATTTTGAGGAGTGGGAAATTAATATAAGCCACAAGACAGATGCTAGTAGATTCTGGTCCTGATTGGTTAACCACTTGATTCAAAATGACCTCAATATTAAATTTAAAATGAGGTCATTAGATTGATTTAAACTGTTTGTTCACACCGTACTGTACATACAGAGTATACAGCTTGTTCCAGCAATCACTGAAACTACGTCACACTTACACGTAAAGAAAAATGTACATCAAAGTAGGGCTGGGCGATATGGTAAGTTCAAAAAAGTACATCACTGTACTGTAATGCAGCCTTTAAAACCAGGAAAAGACAACACTTATGTCATATCACGATATTATGATATCCAAAATCTAAGATGATATCTAGTCTTGTATCACGATATCGATATAATATCGATATATTGCCCAGCCCTACATCAAAGTTACCATTTTTGGAGGCTGTACCATTACATTTCAAGATGTCTTCATCATGACTTCTGTGGGTTTAAACAATGATAGTTTGCACAACATGAGTTTGTAATGTTGGACCCGGCAAAGGGTCTGTGAGGTTGATGTGTATTTGCCTTACTTATGAACCAAACAATTTATTCTTTATGGACATACAATGAACAACACTGCCTTTGGCTTGCTTTAGGGACCTTGAACACAAAAACTCTCACATTTCAAATGTTTGCAAATATTTATGCAAATATAACTGCAGAAATAATATCCATTTTATAGTTTGAAGTGGAGTCAAACAAAGAGTTATGTGCAACTACAGTATTGACAATGATTCCAGTTGATAGATGGTGTGCTTACCGTAACACATGTGGCGTCCTACCAACATGTAGCCTTGGTGACAGGAGCAGCGGTAACTGCCCATAGTGTTGTTGCACTCGTGGACACACCCTCCATTTCTCTTGCTGCACTCGTTGACATCTGCACATAGGATGGTGGTACGGTCAACATGAACACAGGAAAAACCTCATCATGGGCTGTGAAAAGCATTAGGCTGTTTAGCTTGTGCTAAGATGTCCTATAGTAATTCAGGATTAGGACATATATAACGCAATTTAACGATTCAATTCTGAAAAGGAGTACACAGTGTGAAGTTTGATAATTTGAAAAGTTCACTTAAAAGGCCATGTAAATTTGTACTTACTTTGTTAAACGCTTCACAAATAACTGACACACTATGTCATTGTGGCAGCTGAGTGTTTAGGAGGAGCGCAGTCGTCAAGTGGAAAAGGCTCAGACCGAGTCAAACTGAATCTGTTTGGGTTTCCTCTCACAGTAAGGTGGCAGGATGAGTCAGAGTGGAAATGTGTGGAATGGTGTCTGTGCCATAAATCACAATTTTTCCCTCTCCCTCACAGAGTGTGTGTGTGTATACAAATTGTGTGTTTTCCAGTTTCTGCATACACACTACACACTAAATATTTGGTACATTTCCCTTGTAAAAGTGGCATCCTTGTTCTAACTTTTCAATCCAAGCCTCCCCTTACATATATACACAGTAACTAGCTTTGACCTCTAACTGAGACAAACGGATTCCTGTCCGTACATGCAGTTCATATTGACCGGACACAACATTTGCACATTATTAATAACAGCAGCAGCCGCAGATATTATAGAACAACAACAGTTGCAATAGTAAGATAAAAGTGAAACAGAAACACTAGAAGTAGTTTTGGAAGGTCAAAATAAAACAACATAAAAAAAAAAAAAATCAATATGATGAGAAACGATGAAAATATTGAACAATTATATGACTAATGAAAGTGATGGGAAGCCAGATCTTTCTATCAGTATACAGGACAAGAGTTGACTGTCAGAAGCAAGGTCACAGAGACTATGTCATCTATCCAGAGACGCTGGATATGACAGAGTGACGGTGCAGAAATGCAACCTCTGCTGAGCTACACAGTATATCCTCTCTCAATTTCCAAAGCGATGATGACAGTACCTTTGTCACATGTGGCTCCTTCCCAGCCTGTGAAACAGTGACAGAGGAAGTCGCCCTTTTTGTCCTCACAGCGCACCGTACCTCTGGCAATACAGGGAGAAGGAGAGCACTGGTCTGGAATATCTTCAAGTGAAAGAAAAAACAAAAACAGACAGACACAGAGGAAAGAGATGTTATTTCTTTAGAATAGAGTCCGTGCAAACTGAACGCATACAGTGAGTGTAACTGTGTATTGATACCAGACAGAGGAAGGGCATCCCTTATACTCTGCATATCAGGAGTTCAATATAAATAGCCAAATGCTGGCTAAGCCCTCCTGCCGGAGATGCCCTAACCTGTCCTCTAGCTCACAAAAAAAAACAAGATCAACTGGAGATTTAACTTTTCTGTTTGGCCTTTTTTTCTATTACATATTTTCATTCGACCCACTCTTTCACTACACGCTTCTGTAAGTGAGCACATGTGTAAAAACTTTTTCTCTCCCTGTGCGCTTTCCTTTTCCCAACAGTGGAGTTTAACTGCTCGACAAGTCTGGGCATGTTAGCTGGAGTTCAGCCAAAGAAAAGGGCAGTATGTGGAGAAAATGAAGGGAACACGAGAGAGATAAGCTCCCATGTAAAACACAAAGGCACAACTTCTTCACTGAATGATGTACAATACTGTACATATAAAAACCTTAATTTCATTAGTGAAACATCCAGTGTTTTAAGTGATTTAAGTTTATTATTAAAGTGCTCATATTAAGCAAATTTCCAGGTTCGTAATTGTAATTGTTCATAATTTGTATTACAGAATAGGTTTATGTGGTTTAATTTTCAGAAAACACCATATTTCTGTTGTACTTGCACATTGCTGCAGCTCCTCTTTTCGTGTGTTGAGCTCTCTGTTTTAGCTACAGAGTGAGACATCTCACTTCTGTACCATCTTAGTTGGGAGTCGCACATGCGCAGTAAGTACTGCTAGCTAGTCAGTTACAGAGTATGAGGGCGTGCCATGCTAGCAGCTAGGCGAGCATTATAACGTGTTACAAAGTGACGCGCGTTTGTCACGGAAGTAAAGGCTTGACTACAACAGAGCTGTTTGGAGCAGTTTGTGAACAGTGCTTTCTGTTAGAGATGGTAAGTCCCTTTGGGGTGGACTTTGGGCTTTTTCACTTTGTAAACCTATAATGTACACAAAAAGATATAGAACACAGTAAAGGAAAGGGGAAAAGCCAAAAAGCACAATATGAGCACTTTAACATGTTACACAATCTTTTAGAGCGTTGGCAAATACACATTCTGGAGCTACTGCAATACTAAAAATGCATCTAAGATGCATTACCAGGTTAAAAGTTTTCTAAAATACAAAACATATTAGTCAGCTTATTGTACAGAACACCAAAAATCCAAAAGCCCTTTAAGTTGATGCAACATTGTCGGACGATTACAGAGAAGCCCGACATGTTTTAACAAAGTAAATTTCATAATATTGTTTTGTTCTTCATTTGAGCCAAGGTAACTTGTGCTCATCTCCTTTCAGTGGAGGATTAACACAGGTAACACACAGTGGGCTACCACAATGACGATTTAGTCCCTCAACGTTTATAGAGCAGCAACAATTTATGTCACTGACAGTATATGCTAGAGAATGGGAAGATGTGTATTTAATGATGATTTATGATTTTCTGCAGAGCAATTGACACAAAATTTGAGTCAGCAAACTGCAGACTACGGGAAACAGGGAGGAGGGGGAGAATAAACACTGCTGTGCTTTTGGTATGTGCAAATATAAAACCCAAACTGTATCTTTCCATAACATGCCATGTTTGTAAAATGTCTAAAGAATTCCATAAATGGAATTAGTGGAATGTCATGATCTGCTTTCATACTGGGTTAGCGCCCATCACTAGTCTGCACTCAGGCCGGACACTGTTGGGCATTGGGAGATTTGCAGCGAAAAAGAGATAGAGAGAGGTGGTGAGCTGCTGTGTCATGATGCTGCAGCTGAGTCATGGAAACCCCCCCGAGGTTCCTCAGCCAATAGCAGTAAAGCTGGGTTGGTCTCTTGTATCCTGATGCAGCAGAACCTGTGCTCCACTCACGTCAGACTCTCTATTTCACGTCACTCCTCCTTCACTGAGACAGCTCACGAAGACGCTAGTGCAGTCACCCAGAGAAAGTGAGTGAGTGAGTGTGTGACGACTAAAGGGGTGTGTCACTCATTCACCAATCTGCAGCATCACTGTAGCAAAGTGCTGCAATGTTACTCATACCTGAGCTCACGCACATACAGCCCACTCAGGCTACTTCATCATTCAGGTGTGTCACGCTGCAAAAACTGGAGTTGCCAAAGAAATTTAGCACCTTTTCATCATCTGTCCTTTTTTACTTTTTCTGCAGAGTGTGAGTGGCTCAGTGTGATGCAGAGCAGTGTTACTGCAGTGCAGCCCAACCCCACACTACAACTAGGTGCCTCGCTCTGGATGTGATAATACTTACACAGTGAAAAGATGTCTGTGAACCTGTCCACAGTTCTGCCATCAAGCTCTAACACGAGGTAGGTAGACAGATAGGAGGGCATAAAACTTACTGTGAACACATGTAATCAGATCCTGTTTCTTTATTTCAGCATCTCCAAACTTCTCCACACAAGCTAGACGGAAACAAAAAATGAAAACAAAGATATTACAAACATGTAATCAGTCAAGCTGGCTGTTAGTAGAAATGGAGAGCTTTAGTCAGAATGATAACTTACCCAAATACTTGGGATAGAAGTAGTCCTAAAGATGTGGAAAGAGAGGGGGATAAAGTTACATAGGCTTATAAACAAAAAATCTAAACAGAACAAGATAATATAAATACATGCTTACGATTAGTAGTAGGGGTTCTGTTAAAACTTGACATAATCTGGAATTTAGTTTGTTTCATGCCTGAACTCTGTGTCCGTACTCATGGGAGTGAAAAGAAGTTCATAAACAATCTTTCGTTTTTACATTTGTGTGTGTGTGTGTTTAATGTTGGGAGAGAGAGATTACAATATGATTATTCTGTAATCTCTGTGTGTGTGTGTGTCTCTAATGGGTGCGGCCCTTTGCCAAAGGCATCCTGAGAATGCTCTGCATTCCTGATAGCAGTAGCATCCATCGTGCCTCCTGGCTGCAGTACTCATAATAATAATAATAATAATACATTTTATTTGTAAGGCACTTTACATTTGGAGCAAATCTCAAAGTGTTACAGTTAAGATCAGAAAAGCATGATAAGAACATCAATATAAAATACAAATAGACAGTGCAACGACTTGCAGGGTTAATTAAAACTCATAAATTCTGCTAAAAATAAATGTTTTTAGTCTTTTTTTAAAAGTCTCAGTAGTCTGAGGTGCCCTCAGATGGTCGGGGAGGGCATTCCATATCTGAGGAGCGGCAGAACAGAAAGCCTAATCACCCTTGGTGCTGAGCTTAGTCTTGGGGAGAAGGAGGCGGTTTGAGTTTGTTGAACGGAGGGATTGAGTTGTAGTTAGAGGGTTGAGTAGTTCTTTCGGGGGTACATTTCCATAGATGCACTGGTGCGTAAGAAGGGAGACCTTATATTCAATCCTGGCGGAAACAGGAAGCCAGTGAAGTGAATGGAGGATGGGTGTGATGTGGACGTATTTTCGCACTCTCACCAGAGCAGCACTATTCTGAACATACTGCAGTCTCTGCAGGCTTTTGTTAGGGATCCCGATGAGAAGTGCGTTACTCCTGCACATATAGGTCAGAATTTGGGGATGATCTAAACAATGGAAAGACAGCTCTGGATGCACAGAGACTTATGAGCCAGATGCAGCAGGCTGAGGTAAAAAAAAGTCTCTTGTAAGAATCAGTTATTAGTCAAAAGTCAACTAAAGGTAGGGACATATTACTCAACGTGAAGCCTGATTATACCCCTGATTTACTGCAACAAATGATTTGCAAAGGTCAGTCAAATTAGGTTAAGATGAATTGGAATATTACTAATCGTAACATAACAGTCAGTTGTGACAGCTTTTTTTCATCTAACAAGTGAGAGACCAGAAACTTAGCGTGATCACGTGCATAGCCAAAGATAATCATGAGTATCCAGGAACACCCTCTCTCTGCAGAGGCAGAAAACTGCAGCAGAAGAAAATGCAGAGTCAGAGATGGGCACTTTGAGAATGAATAATGCAGCTATGAATAAGACTGCAGCTTTGTAACACGACATGGTAGAAAAATACAGGCACACACACAAACTCTATTCTGATGGCAACGTGCGTTCAGCTGATTCAAACTGAATCACCTGACCTCACCTTTTCCTCTGAACCCAGCTCAACTTCACTTTAATCTTCCCTCAGTTTCCATATCAGTCCATCTGGCTAATTTTAAAGGAACACGCCGACTTATTGGGACTTTAGCTTATTCACCGTGTCCCCCAGAGTTGGATAAGTCCATACTCTTCTCATCTCCGTGCGTGTTGTAACTCTGTCTGATGCACCCACCGCTAGCCTAGCTTAGCACAGATCCTGGAGGTAACCGGCGTTACCAGCGTGTACAATTAACAACGTGACATGGGACACAGCCGTCTTCTAACTGTATACATACCGGGAACTATATTCTCAGAAGGCAAAGCACTGCTACTCTCTGTTCCTCACCACAGAGCTTCTCAGGTGCTGCAAGCAAATCACTCCGCCCAAGTAGCAGAAGTAGCAGTAGTTCCCAGTATGTATACGGTTAGAAGATGGCTGTGTCTCATGTGACGTTGTTATTTGTACACGCTGTGACTATACAAATCACAAAATGTAAATAGGAAAATGTTGGCGTTATTTTGTCACTTATTGGGAGCAGTAGGCTAGTTGGAGCCAGTTACCTCCAGGATCTGTGCTAAGCGAGGCTAGTGGCGGGTGCCTCTGACAGAGTTACAACACGCACGGAGATGAGAAGGGTATGTATGGTCTTATCTAACTCTGGGGGATACGGTGAATAAGCTAAAGTCCCAATAAGTCACCGTGTTCCTTTAAGAGTAATCTCTGAGTCATCGATTGCCTCATTCACTCCCTCGCCACTTCAATTCACAACATCAAAACTTCGAGAGTAAGAGCGATCATTAAAGAGCACAGCATCTCCAGAAGGGCTGGGACCATATGCTTTTGACCCGATTTGATTCTTTCATGTATATTCTGCATTTTCTGCTTTCAGTCTGTTTTGCTGGAAACGGATATGACGTAGTCGTTGTCAGCGGTAACATTTAAACAGAAATTATTTAGGTGAATCATTGGTAAAAATAAATAAATAAATAGATTCTAGGGAATTTGATCGCTTTTTAAAAGGTCCCATGGCATGAAAATTTAACTTTATGAGTTTCTTTTAACATTAATATGCCTTCCCACTGCTTGCCTATGGTCCCCCAGTGGCTAGAAATGGCGATAGGTGTAAACCGAGCCCTGGGTATCCTGCTCTTCCTTTGAGAAAATGAAAGCTCAGATGGGACTGTATTCCTGAATACACACATGTGCGATGGATTTTGTTTGTTGGTATTAAACATTGAATAGAAAAGGAGGGTGGGAGCATGCAGATCAGTGAGGCAATGTGCATTGTTACTGTGTTGATTTAAACACATTTCTCACCCAATGTTCAAGAGAAACCAGTGAATAAGCTCCCAGAGAACAATCAGAATGAGAGGAGTTTGCACAATTCCTATGCATTTTGTATTAAAGAATAGGCATGTGTAGACATACAGTGATACAGATGGTGAGAACAAAGATGAATGTAGACAGGGCCAATTTTTTGAAAATTGAATATATTTAAGCTAAAAAAAGAAGTCACACAAGTGACTATGTGTGTTAATGTGTGCATTCAAGTATTAAAGGGAGTGTAGGGATAGCAGTGTCTTCACTGGTACCGTATTTCATTAACTAAAGCTTGGTCACGCTGACTCAATGTCTGTCACAGAAACAAACAAAAAGAAGAAGAAAACATGCAAAGTCTGACATGGGAATATTATGTGCACTGACAGCGATCAGCACTCTGGACTTATTGGAGCATGAACACTAGCGGGCCAGACAATGAATCATTAGTCTGTACTGTTGCATTAAGTCATCAATTCCAGTCAATATGAACATGATGTAAACAACCTGCTTTGCAGCTTCATGTTTTCTAACAAATACTGGCCTGGTTGATGAAAACTACTGTTTGGGGTCCATGTCAACTGCTAATTGTGTTTTGATTAGTTAACAGACTTCACTGAGTTTTTAATACTGCAGTACCTCAATGGAGAAGAAGAAGAAGAAGAAGAAGAAGAAGAAGAAGGTGTGGTGTTGTGGTTGTGCTCTGGTTGCTGCATGCAACCTTGGATTGAAAACCACAACTTTAGTAGGGGGTTTGGTATCATTATAATTCACTCACCGTCTCAGGATCGTTTTCAAACACTTCTCTTGCCTCCTCTTTGGTGCACTTTTCCTCCACACACTCCCTCTCCAAGTGTCCTTGCTTCGTTTCCTCGAATATTGCATTTGCTCTCCTGTGTCTGCTCAGAAACTGGTTCGCCTCTTGGGGAGACAACGAAACTAAAATAAAAGACAGACACCCCAAAAATACATTAATTAGCTACTGTTCTACAAGAACAACAGAAGGTCAAACAACTCTGGATTTAAGCAGTATTTTGGCTCCAAAAAACATTTTTAGAAAGGTTGCGAAACATCTGCGGTTAAAGCCCCGTTAATGACGTTGATAACATGCATCATCAGCAGCCAACAACACAAATGTCAAAGGAGACTTAGCGAGCTAGCTAGCCACCTAGCATGTAATTGTTTACTTACTGCTGTCGGAACAGCGGGCAACCAGCAGGATTAGCAGGGCTACCGATGCAAGAGACTTTGTCGGGGTCAGCCGCATTGTTTAACCGCTGTGTCTGCGCCAAGCTTGAAAAACTTTCTCCTGTCCCGTCTTGTAGTCTCTCTGTCCCCCTCTCTGTGTCTCAATGTCACAGAGTCGAGGCTAACGTTAGAGCGGAACACGCTGCAGGTATTCAGGTACTTCCGACCGTTGGTCGTTAACGTTTTTGATGTGAAATCACTGCCGCGGACCGTTGCGACCCTAAACTGTCGTGTATCTCCAGGATATCGTTCATAACACAGGCAAATTAAGCGACTGTTCTCTTTTCTCCGCGGTTCAGCTCGTCCCCCATTGCGGTCTGTAACGTTACTTAAGCTTTGACCCTCCTCTCTCGTATTGAACCCTCTCTGGCCGGACTCGAGTCTCCACTCTGCTGCGGAGAAAGACAGCAGCAAGCCTCTGCTGCTTTAGGAGGAGGGGGGTTAGCTCTGAAAAGTGCAGGCAGGAGTTTGTAACGGTGCATCCCTCCCTTCCCTCCGTGTGTGTGTGTGTGCGCGCGTGTGTATGCTTGCGTGTCAAACAAGTTGGCAAATAGAAGAAGAAGAAAAAAAAAGAAAGCTCACGGGGACGCAATGGTATGCTTTAATCATCAAACTGTGTGCTGTTTTCTGGTGGTGAAAGTAGGGCTGGGCGATATGGAGAAAATCAGATATCACAATATTTATGACCAAATAGCTCGATATCGATACCGCAACGATATTGTAATGTTGACTAATGGTGCTTTCACAAAATATTTACACAATGACATTTTTGATAAATAATCATCAGTGATGTGGATATAATGTCTAAGTGGGTAAAGGCAAATAATAGAACAGTTACAACCATAGGTTACAACAGTCTGGGTAAGACTGGGTAATGACATCACTTTACTGTAATGCAGCCTTTAAAACCAGGAAAAGACAACACTTATGTCATATTACGATATCCAAAATCTAAGACGATATCTAGTCTCATATCATGATATCGATATAATATCGATATATTGCCCAGCTCTAGGTGAAAGAAGTATTTAGATGCCACAGTGTAAAGTAAAAGTAAAAAAGTATTCCCATTAAAATGTACTTAAAGTACCAACGTCCTGCATTCTAAATGTTACTTAAGTATGTAAGTATTATTAGCTTGGTATTCTTTAAGTATCAAAATAAATACACATTATCCAATATGCAGAATGGCACCCTTGATGAGTTATGTCATATATAGATTGTAGTATTATTAATGCATTATTGTGTTGCAAGCAGCATTTTAACGTTGAATTGAACAGCTTACTGTTGGGTAGTTTAATGTATAGCATTATAATTTATTGTAATATTGTTGAGTTGATTTAAATAATGTCAATTGTCTATTCAGCAGAAGTAATTCAAATGTACTTCACCTTTGCAAGCTTGCCATTAAAGTGATGTACATATATTACCCCTATATAGCTAATCTAGACGTTTTTCTTGTAATGGAGTATTTTTAAATGGTGGTATATGTGGTATTACTACTTAAGTAAATAAGAACTAAGGATCAGAGAACTTCTTCCTCCACTTTAATGGTGCTATCAGAGCAGTGATTACACAACTGAAAAAAATTTCAGAGCAGTTTATTTTTAGACTCATCTTCCTTTTCCAAGTAATTTTTCTTTCTGTTTTGTTTTCCCTGAATAGGGTGTGATCGTAGGTCTGTTTATTGTGCCCTTGCTGCTTTCATTATCTAATTTCTTTATAACTCAGCCTACATCAGTCCTCTTTGCTGATTGACTTGCTTTTCCTCTGTGTTCTCATTTCTGTCTAGGCCATTAGACCACAGTGTGTCACACGTGTTGAACTATTCTGTTTTGTCATATCGGGTGTTACAATAAAATTGCATTTAAAAGATTTTAATTGCTCATCATCACACAGTGAAAAATCCACAGGAAATCTTAAATTAGTACTGCTTAGGTTGCAGCATTATAAATGTTTACAATTATGTTTTATTGTTAATGTAAATATATATATGTATATATATATACATATATATATATATATATATATATATATATATATATATATATATATATATATTTTGCAGGCTGTAGGTGTTTAAATTGAAGGGTATTATAAACAAATATTTTAGTAATAGCCCTCAAACAATTATTGTAGTAATCTCCCATTTATGGGCGTGATGCTACAAATCATACGTTTTACCATGTACTGTGTGCATTACATGCTAAAATTGAATTAAAATATGATTTTGACAACCTAGTTTAATGGAATGACGGTGGCACAATGGAGCATGATGGTGCAGTGCATGTTTTCTTAATTTCCTGCAAAAATGAAGGAGGAATCACACCTGGGTCAAAACAGTGTTTTGTAAATAATTGCTATATGAGTTTGTTGTGTCACCAAGGACTTATGATAGATGGCCACACACCGGCTGTGACAAGAGGGCAGATAGATGCAATGTTGAAATTCAATACTATCATGTTGCTTTGGCCAATTTTATTAAAACAAACACAACACTGCACATCTACATTTAAGTTATATATTAAAGATGGCTTGTTTTATATAAAAGGTGAATTCTGAACTAACCAAGAGAACCCTGAAGATGAGGACAGAAAGTTGTGTATAGTCTTGTAATTCCAGCCATAACGAGAGGTGTATACATCCGGCAACGACCGTGGTGGGTTTATGGGTACAACACAGTTATAAACTAAACTAAATGTTACTAAACCAATGCAACTCTTCAAGAAGGCAGAGCACCAATTAGGGATGACGTCTCAAACAAGAAAATGCAACAGGAATTGGATGTAAAGCCTAGAGGCTCAGCTTTCTCCTCTGTGGTTTTCACTGCCACAACCAACAACCACAATTTCTAGTTGTCTCCAGACGTTTGCCTCCATGAGACCAGAATTAAAGGGAATTTAGAGATAGTACCATGATTCAACAACAGAGAAAAAGATGCACGTGGTCTCAAAGCCTGGTTAACAGTGACCATTTGTTTATTTTTCTACACAAACATAACCATCTCTTGCTCAACACATGGTATGGGTGCCACAGAGCTCAGCTCTTTTCATACTCAAACTCAAAATCTTTTCCGTTTCTTGGAAAACATTTAATGCATTGCAACAAACTGCTACAACTACGTCATCCAGATCCAACTAGCTCATTGGCAAGCCAGCTTTCATTGTGGCTCACTAAAAAAAAAAAAAAAAAAAAAAAAAAAAAAAAATAACTGAACAATATTATACTGTATGGATGGAAAGCCCAAGGCAAAGCTTATAATTAACCCATCAGTGAAAGTTGCCACAATTGTTTTTTTAAATCCATAACCGTCTACCTCCGTCTCCTCTTCTTGTCACTTCTTTCCCGCCCCCTTCCTCCCTCCCATCACCTCTCCTCTTATATATCTCTCTTTCCGAAATATCCCAAGAAGCGGCCGCTGTGGGATGCTGCCTAATGTGAGGGCTTTTTAATCCAATGTTAATTAAGGTCACTTTCTGTGCGGGTACGGTGAGTCAGGGTATCTCTCAGGGACAGACACAGGAGGACACGAATGGGACTTAATACTGTTATGTTTGCTGAGAGCCATGTCGAAGTCCAGCTGCTGGCCGTTGACAGTGATGTCCATGCAGCCGTGGTAAAAGGCCGTCACTGGGGTGGCAGGTAAAGGGACATCATCTGAAAGAGAGAGAGAGAATGGGACAGTGAGAATGACAATAACGAGAGATGGTAAATATAGCCCTTTTTACTACCAAGGTTATAACATGCTAAACAGTTAAAAAATGAAAATAAAATAACATTAACAGGTAAAAAAAAAAGAGGTGAGAACTGCATTAAATGGACCATTACAGTGGATGGAGATGAGTCATAACTTCTTGACTTAAGAAAGCAATTACAATTTAAGAGTGTAAATTAAAGATTCCAGTACACCCCAGGAGAGACTGACTTTGCCGAATTCATTAATTTAGTCATTTATTTAACAACAAATGTGAAGAAAAAAATGAGTTTGTTCAGAGAAAGGAAAGGTAACTAATGACAAAGTTTTAAGCCATGGCTTCAGAGGATTACAATATCGGTCTGTCTGTCTGTCGGTCCATTACTTTGGTCCAGACTGAAATATCTCAACAAACTGTTGGATGGTTTGCCATGACATTTTGTACAGACATTGATGGTTCCCAGGAAATGTCCCTAATGATTTTGGTGATCTTCGGGCTTTCCTCTAGCTCCACCATGAGGTTGGCATTTGGGTTTAAGTGAAATATCTCAACAACATGTCCCTCTCAGGATGAATTGTAATCACTTTAGCGCCATCATCTGGTCAACAATGTAAATTGTCCAATGTTTTGGTGCATGACCAGAATCCTGCAAAACTGACAATTCCGTCATCCTCAGCTGTCCTTTTGTGCGTAGTGCTAATTAGCAAATGCTAACACCCTTAACTAAGATGTGACAATGGTAAAAATTATACCTGCTAAACATCAGCATGTTAACATTGCTACAATGAGAATGGTCTCACTTTGCCAGACCCTCCTCCAAAGCGTGCTGAAGGAGGGTCTGGCTACTCCACATAGCATTCAGGGATGGGAGAAAAACGTGCTCTGGTTTAATGGCATTTCTTTAAACCAATCAGAATCGTCATGGGCGGTGCTAAACTCTGCACAAAGCTGCTGAAAAATAATCGTGCGAGAGAAAACTCAGATTGGACGCATAGTCTAGCTAGCTGTCTCAATTTACCCTGCAGTCAACAATAGTCCTCATAAATGCACAGAATTTAAAATTCCAACACAAAGAAACCGGAAAGAAATGGAAAACACATGAATCCGGAGGAATTTCCTGCAGCACCGGAGCAATCCCAAAAGTGGAACGAGAAGGATATAGACTACTGTGAGAATGACAGCATGCTGACGTTAGCATTTAGCTCAAAGCACCACTATGCCTAAGTACAGCCGCTAGTGAGAGTTGCCAACAGTTATGTTGTTTCAGCACAATCAAGAAGCTATTCCATTTAGCTTTGCTTTGAATTTCTTTAATAAGGACAATGAATCTCTGAAAGAGCTTTCTTATAAATAGATGAGGACTGGTTGGCATTCATACTGAAGATATAGTAGCCAGGAATCCACATTAGCCCTTTAATGGAGACTATATATAGCTAATAAATCCTGCTCGTAGTTAGTTACTTTTGTACTTTTACCTACTATTTAAACTAACCTGGTATCCCACCAATATATGTACTGATGGGGTTCTGCATGGTGCTGTTGAGGTGCTTCAGTGCGTCCCACAGGGCATCAGACCTCATGTAGGTAACAGTGGAGATATTGGCTGAGATTTGGATTTCTTTGGGAGTCACATTCAGCTGCACTGTCATCCGGTCAGGGTAACACAACATCAGTGAGTCCAGCGTTGCCACGGAGACACCGTCCAAGAACACTTGCAGGTTCTGGAGCATGGAGGTCGATAACATCGCAAATTTTAACCACGTGTGTCTGTGCTTGTACATGTATATGTGTGCCGACATGCAGAGAGATACATGTGTGCTTATTTCCAACAAAAGTGTGAATGAACTCACAGCATCTTCTTTCTGCGTTACCACAGCGACTGACAGGGGGACCGTGTTGTTTTGGACAAGAGCAAAGAGTACACCTGTGCTGCTGGATGGACGTATGTTCATCTTTATATCCACATTCCAGCTCCCAGAATCACCTAGTTACACATAGACAATTAGGAGAACACAAATACATTTCTTTTGGCAGGTTGGACATTTAGGAACATTTCGTTTTTTACGGATCACATGTTCCTAGTTTTACTCAACTCTTGCGAAAATCTTTGAATATTTAAAATCACAGAAAGTCTGTGTTCCTAAAACCCTGAGAATTTCTGTCATGATAGTGAATATATGGAACATACAAGTGTAACGGCTACAGTAGAACCAACTATACAGTATACAGGTAGGTCTACTGAGCAGCTGTGCTGGTCTATATGAATACATAAGTCAGGTCTTTGTTCAAAACCAACCTACTTGGGTCTTTCAACACTCCTGTTGCTGCCCTTAAACCAAGGCACCGTGCTCAAAAGTACATTTGTTCCTGTGGCACTGTGCTGTGGCTACTCAGTGCTCCAAAATATTTAGGATGGACTGAATGCAGATGCCAAACTTCCCCATGGGGATTAATAAAGTATAACTTAACTTACTCACTGTAGTCAATGTCGAACTTTGCCAGTCCTTTGCCAGTGAAGAAAGACCCTCGTTCCACGTGCACAAAGCACTGTTTGCTCCTCTTCTCACGGATGACCTCCTTTACCCCAGATGCTCCCTGATTCATCAGGTTCCAGCCCCGGATGCAGCCGTCAAGTCGGGGGTTGATCTAATGGATCGATGGACACACACACTCATTACAAAACTGGCTTGGAGCTGGTCCAATGTAAATTCTGATATATTCATTTCAGGTTCATAATTGTAATTTGAGATTGTATCAGAATAGGTTTACATATAATTTTCAAAAAACACCCTGTGTCAGGTCTCTGTTTTAGCTACAGAGTGAGACCTCTCAACTTCTGTAACATCTCTGTGGTCAGTCGCACATACGCACTAGCTAGGTAAGGATTACATGAGCTAGCTAGCTGTTTCTCCAACTTCGGCCTGTACAAGGCAGGATTAGGCGGGAGACTTCTACTAAACGAGGGCGCACTTCCAACTTTGCGTGGAATACCTGCAGAACAGGGACATGTAAGTAGTTCTATACAATTTATTTTGGGGCATGCTTTCAGACGACCTCCTTACAGGTTTGATGATGTTGTCAGTGCGGTTGGGCAGACCGGCGATGTAGACCTTGGTTTCCAGTTTGCCGTTAACTGAAGTAAAGAGACTGTCAGGGCTGTTGATGCTCATCACAGCTTCCTTGCTGATCTTCACGCTGATGCTGTTCTCCAGTTCATCCACAGAGATCTGCATGTTTCACATATCATCATAACTCTTTTATCACTGTACTGTGACTCAACACGGTTTAGCCCCAGAGCCTACAGTTACACACAACACACACTTTCCATCAATTCAGTTTATCGATTAGCACTTCATGCTACCACTATGTTAACCATAGCAGAACGAGTTGAGTATGTGTAGGGACCTACTGGGCTACATCTCTTTCTTACCACATGCCACTGTCCATCATTGATGGCTTTACCCCCGCTGGTGACCTTGGATGTGTGCTGGTTTTTGAACTGGATTTCGATCTGTCCGCCTCTTAGCCCCAACATGAACCACGAGTCCTGCGAGGACTCTGCATACAGCACAACTCCCTCTGGGTCAAATGTACGGAAGTCAAACTCTGCTGCAAACCTAACAGCCAGAAAGGGAAAGACAGAAATATGAGTTTACACAGTAATCTGTAATTATGTGCAAATGTAAAAGCATTATACCAATGATTGAGCCCAATCACTTTTCCATGCATTTCCAGGCATTGACAGATTACAGTATTATTACGATCCTTTTGAAAATAAGTACACTACATTTGTGTGAGTGTGTGTGTGTGTGATAGACCCTCACTTTGTGTTCTCCGACAGACGGAAGCGCAGATAGATGACAGGAAGGCCTGCAAACTGCTCCCCCAGGTAAAGCATCTCATTGTGTCTGTGGTCGTACAGCTCCACACAAACAGGGATTCTTTCACAGTACTGCTTATCCTCCGCCAAATGGAGACCCTGACGACCATCACAGTGACACGAATAGCTGCCCACTGTGTTTATACAAGTCGCGTCGCAAACATTCATCTCGCACTCATCTATATCTAAAAGACAGGAAGCGAAAAATGCACAGGCAGGGGTCTTTGGTTCAATGTCTATGGTAGCTTTTTATTCAAAGTGTGTGATTACAAAATGTGTACACTCAGTGGGATTCAAACATACAAAGAAACTGGTTCATTGACTCAGATTTGATTTGTCACCTGTCCAACTATATGACTCTTTGTAGTAAGACAGCAAGAACGAATTGAATTCTCACCGTTGCAAGACTTGGAAGTGAAGTTATATTTGAACCCCAGGGGACATCGGCACTCATACATGCCCGGCGTGTTGACACATTTAGCCGGTTCTTTACAGAGACTGGGGTACATCAGGCATTCATCTTTATCTGGAAAATAAGCAGTGACAATGGGAAAATGGTCTTGTGAGAATTTGTAATATGAACTGTGCAAATAAACTATATGGAGTTGTTGTTTAATTTTGGTAAATGGGTGAAAATAATAAATATTACAGAAATGACAATAACTACAACCTCTTATTCTTCCATTTTTCATCTGCAAATATTTGCTGCAGTTCCATTTACACTGTCCAACAAAATAAGCAACTTGAAGATATCACGTGGGGCTTGGGGAAAATGTGAGTGTCATCTTTGTGTTGTGTTTTCTGACATTTTGTTGATGAAGAAATGAATTAATTTTAAAATATTTGACAGATTAATTGAAAATAATTATGAATTGCAGCTATCTTGAATGCGCCAATAAAAACTAGTCATTCATGTAATGTCTCCTAAATCTTGACAGCCCAAAAAAAGGGACAAAGCTAATTTACCAAACTGACTCAGTCCATGTTTGTGAAGACTTTGTACTCAACCAGCCTTAACACGCTCAAAGATAAACACTGAGTGAACTGCCCACACAGAAAAAGTACAGACAGAAATTAACGAAATGCGACAACAAGCATCTACAAACTATAATCAAGTTCGAACAGCTCAAATATGTGAGTATGGTCTGTTTACAGAAAAAAGGATGGAACATCTTTTCAGATGTTAAAGCTTTTCACATTCTGTTACATAAGAGGTCACCCCAGGTCAGTCAGCTTTAGAAATAACAAATGGTTCAAGTCCTTGAGGACAACAGCTGGACAACAGAGTTACTGTTATGAAGTGCGAGGGTTTCACCATCCATATGTTTAAATAAAAAGGAGGTATTTAAGGAATAATAAACCCCATCGAAACATGTTTGCTTGCTCAGCTGCTTAGTAGCGCTATATGTCCCTCTTTTATGTCAGTAAAACAGCTGGATGTCTTCATATATATATGACATAAACCATTAATACAGGACAATCACACACACACACACACACACACACACACACACACACACACACACATGCAGTTCATGAAACTTGTACTTTTCTGTTCTTTGGTGTAATTGAAATTAATCCACTTTAAATGATCGATACCATTATTGCAGTTTAGCTGCACAAATTGCAACTAAAATAAATGGAGTCTTACCCACGCAGTTGACTTTGTCACTGATCAAGTAGCCATCTTCACACATGCAGTAGAAACTACCGGGTAAGTTGTAACATTTGTGGTTACATCCCGCTGGAAATTCAGGATCTGAACACTCATCGATGTCTGCCCAGTCAACACATCACACAACAACATTTATCAGCAGCCAGTTCAATCATTTCAAAAGGTTACATTCATCAAGTCTATTTTATCAAGTAGAAAATACTGACAAAAAAAAACAGATAGATGCATATTTAAAAAGATGAACGGAAATATTTAAAATCCCAAATCATGTATCAGAACTCACCGTCCTCACAGCGGGGCCCCTTCCAGCCAGGTTTACACTCACAGGTGAAGGAGGCCTGTCCATCAACACAGCTCATTGTACCCTCCTTGTAGCATGGAGGTGGTGTGCACTGGTTACTGATCTCTGCATGCAGCAAACAGTTGTGGACACACACACACACACACACACACACACACACACACACACACACACACACACACACACACACACACACACACACACACACACACAGAGGATGGTAATGAAAGCCTTGACAAAAGCAATTCACGGGTGGGGACCTTTGTTAGCCTATTTTCTACTACAGTAAAAAGCACCTCACCTCTCACACAGGTGCGAAGGTCTGAGGGGATAGCATCCGAGTTCTGGGTGTTGATGCCGACACGATGTGAACCCAGACAAGCTGCAACAAAGAGTTTTTCTTTTTTTAGAACAGACTACTACAGGCAAAACAGAACCGATATTAAAACATGACAAACAAATACAATACGTTCTGCAAACTTACCAACATATTTGGGGTAGAAGTATTCCTGGGGAAAAAACAGGCAAAAGATTGACCAAGAGATTTAAAATTCACATTTAATAATAAGGAAAGAAAGACAAAGAAAGGATAACTCTGCATCGCATGTTTTCATTTTTCAAAATTATACTGAAAGGAAATTAAACGTTTCAAAGTTTTAGCGTCCGATGGGTCGGACAAAATGTGACATCTGAAGATGTCAACTTGAGTTGTGGCAAACTGTGAGTGGCTTCTTTTTTTTGTGCTATTTTCTGACATGTTATAGTTCAAACAAATAATCAGCAAATTCACTGATAATGAAAATAATCGTTAGTTGCAGCCATAGTCTGATCTATCACTTGCATTTTCATTGACTTTTCACGCTTTAACCCATCTCTGACATTTCATTTGTTCTTCTTTCTCATCCCCTTCCAGGGGACTGTGGAACCAGGCTACTTTGCACTCAGGAAACAGCTAACCAGTAAGATCAGGGGTTGCTGCTCTTATCTTACAGTCTCTGGATGGTTCTCAAAGATCTCCCTGGCCTCCTCCTTGTTGCACAGCTCCTCGATGCACTCCCTCTCCAGGTTGCCCTTCTTGCTCTCCTCAAACAGAGAGTTGGCTCTCTTGTGCCTGCTCAGGAACTGGGAGGCTGTGTTATGGTTCAGGACTGAGATACAAAGACATGTAAACACACACACACACACACACACACACACATAAATATATAGTATGAAGCTATCTTTTCATTATCAGCGTTTGTTATCACAACAACCAGAACTGAAGCCTATTTACTGTGCAGTGATACTCTCACATCTGTGATTAATACAACCAAGCATATGCAGCTACATTATAGTAACACATGACTGATCCCAGCAGGAATTCAGGTCATCATGACAGATGGCTGATGTGGCCGGTGCCTGCATGCACCGACAAAGTGTGGATAAACCAAATGATTCTTCTGTGAATTGGCTTGAAAAGAAAAAAAAAAAGAAAAAATTGCGAAACCGTTATTTCCCAGAAACCCCTAACAAGCAGCTCGTGTTGTCCAAGCATTGTTTCACGGTGTGGAGTCACGACCCCTTACACTTTATTTTTTTGACTGTTTGCTTAAAAAGTTATAAAGGTCCTAAAACCGTTCCCAACTTGTCACGTCCAGGCTGAAAGCCGCTTTCAATCTGAGGCACTGACACTAAATAAACTGTAACCGGCTATTCCGTGAACTACTTAACTACGTAGGGTTCAAAATGCAAACCGCAAAAACCCAAACACTTGCATACTTACATCGATGAGCATCGACGACCGTCACGAGAAATACGAGACAAGCCAAGGATTCCCCCAGTGCCTGTTTCTTTCTCCACATAGTCGAGCCGTTCTTCCTGCTAGGCCACGGTTTGGCTCAGAGTTAAGACTGGCTGCTGAGCACAGAAAAACTTTATTCTTCCCGAAAGTGTTTTCGTAGAGACATGGGGGGAGTGTATGAGGCTGCCAGGAGGGGTCTGAGCGGAGGTAGCTAGGGAGCGCTAGGGAGCGCTGCACACACACACACACACACACACACACACACACACACACACACACACACACACACACACACACACACACACACACACACACACACACACACACACACACACACACACACACACACACACACACACACACACACTTTAGGCATGTTGCTGCGTTGAGTGGCTCCCGGTTGAAATAAGCCGGAGAAAATGGTCTCTGAGCTTTCTAGTTAATTTTTATTATTTAGTCAAGCGTGTGTTTAGTAGCATCCAGCTCATAACACTAGCTAAGTAATGAGAACAGAAACGTTAAAGTCACACAACAAACTATTCTTCGTCGCCCGGGCAATCCATGCGCAGAACAGCCAATAGGAACGCGCTCTCTCTCTGAAATGACGTGTGATTGGGCAAAGTCCAACGGCTAGATTTTCTGAAAACAACGGTGCTGCTACAGTCTATGCTGAAAACCTGAAAACAACCGGAGGTGCAGAAGTCTAGTTTTCTCTCAGACCACTTGAATTACAACATTCTGAAATATGATTATGTATATTTTTTTTGCAAAATAAAGTGCCTACCACACACAGCTTGAAGTACAGTTTTGAGGTAGGCCTACTGTTATGCTACGTTATACTTCAACACCCCTACATTTCAAAGAAAATATTTTACTTTTTACTCCACTACATTTCTTTGACTGCTTTAGTAACTAGCTACTTCAGAATTCAGATTATTAATACAAAATGTAATTCAACTGATATGATGATATATTATTGAAGATTAATCTACCCGCAATATATAAAGTAATTAAAATAAGCCCACCCTTACCAGCTGCAACATTAAAGTGATATAGGCTACACATAATGCATCAATAAGTTACTTTCCATATTCAGATTAATAGTACAAAATATAATAAACAAATAAATGATGATATGCTTATATCAATAAGACTTTTACTTGTAACAGAGTATTTCTACACTGCATGCTAGTTTACTTTTCTGAACAATGCAACCATACAGTATCTCCACACTAAGACAAAAGAAGCTGCTGTACAGGCTACATGTTGATTCTCAGTGGGTTCAGCACTACTATGTACAGTGAATCACATGATTCGTTAATAATACCAAAAATATTGTTTTGGCACAAAAACATGGCTTTATGTTATGGTTGCTTGAATGACATTGCAAATTGAATCCCATGCCATGATGTGTTGTGAGAGTCTGCAATTAATATTCTAAAAATGAATGCACTATGGTGCAAACTCATTAACGTTTCTTCACATCTGATGTTCCATTGAAAGACTAGGATAATTGGGTTCTTTCTTCAGCATGTACACAGACTGGCATAAACATATATACATGCAGTAAATGCAATACAAACTAGGACAAGGACTAGGATTTGATTCAACATGACATCCATTTGAAGTTATGAAAAAGCCAATAGACCACAGTGGTAAATAGCTCAACATCATTTAGAAAGCATTTGTCTGAAATTGATTGTAGATCTTGGACTTTTCATGGAAGTAAAAGCACAGGTGAAAGAAATAACAATAATTAGTTCTGCTCCATTTGTCCAATTAAGCCCTACCAGGAATGTGCATATTCACTTATGTTATTAATTAGACCTGTGCTTTTCCTGGTATGTCGTGTCAAAATGTATGCTGTGAAAAAGTTCTAGAATAATTGATTCATAAAAGGCAAAACTTGGACCCAAACAATGGACACAAAGAAAACATATTATGTTTCTGCACCACAGCTAAACACACAATTTTACAAAACCTCTTTGCTGATTGAAACAAAATGAAGCTCTTGATGTGTGTCTGTACAATATCGGTTAGGAGGCAGACTGCACCGTTTTACACAACGACAAAGACACCACATTTGCATTAATATTGGTTTCATTTAGTTATTCAGGGGAAAAAACACATCACATTTTCACCATTCATTCAACTGTTTTATGTACACATATAACAGGCTTATTTTAATACTTTTAAAATATCTGTAAAATACACTGTTCTCCCTTATAGTATGTGTTTATCCAAGGAGGAATTTCACTGCAAAAAGGTCAGCAGATGTGCGTTGATAATTTGATGGGCTTATTGAGGGGTTACTATTATTGCATGCTGAAACACCATAATTGCATAATCCCTTTTGTGGACTTCGGGGTGGAGGAGTTGCCGTTACTGTACTATCCAACTCAGCCAATGTTTCTGGGAACGTTTTGCTGAAAATGACAAGAAATATGATTACCAAGTTAGGGATGAGAGACAGAGCGGTTTGGTGGTTAATACTTCAGTCCGAGTCTCCTCGCTCTTGGCAAAAAAACATGCAGTGCTGAGTTTCATAAACCTGAGGAGAGTTAGTGACTGGTGGAAACAAACACTCACCAAAGTTCAGAGGTTACAGCAGCGCTGCTCTCTTAATATTTCATCAATGTTATTACTGTGATACATACATAAAATGAGTGGGGACAATATATTGGCAAAGGTTCCTTGACATGGAACAGTGGTTCTATACAAGAGGAAAGAGGAGATACACCATATCAGGCCAGAGTACAGTAACAGTGTTTACACACTCCTACTATAGTCTTTAGAATAATTACAGGCAGTGATTTTGTGTGAGACTCTGCCTTTCCTGACTTGTAACACTGGGGTAATTCAATTGGCAATACAACTCATCATGTCAGTCACTTATGCACATACTGACAAATGCACACACACAAACACGCACATACGCACAAAACACACACACCACAGTCATTCGATTCAGGTACACAGCAAGATTTCTGTATGACAAGACAATAGAAAACAGAGTCAAACTGTTGAGAACCTTTCTTATAGTTCATAAATCAACACATTCGACAAAGAAAAAGATGTCATTGGAATAATTGCTCATCTGTTTTTAAAACAGTATAGGTTTTGAGATATATAAAAAACATAACAAAACAATGACTTTTTTTTTGTTTGCTTTTTAAAAAGAGAATTCTATAAAAGTGATGACTGGCACTGTTTGGGATCCTGTGATCACGGGAACACCCATGAGGCTACATAACCAGGTACTTAGATTTTGAAAATACAAAATTTGTCGTGGTGGTTTGTAGTCGTAGTCGCATAGAAGTGACTGTGGAGGCTACCGTCGCTGTGACTACAACTATTCTTCAAATGCACTGGTTTTGGCAAGAGTGAGTGCTAATGAATATGAAAGCTATTGAGATTGGTTGCCTTTAGGAAGCGTAGAACAACACAAAACAATAACAATAAATCCTGTACCTTTAACAGATTCTGGGGTGCTTACCGGTAAGATTCACAGCAGGCAGTTTCTCAGAGGAATGCATATAAATAGGTTTAAAACTACAGTGCGCGCAACTTTTCCAAAGTAAGAAAGAGCTAACTCACTAGTAACTATCCATTTCACAATCATAAGTTCAGACAAGACTGGTAAAATGTTAGTATATCAGTTAATTAGAAACTAAAAACCATCCTTGTTAATGAGCTGTGCTAACATGTAGTTTCTGGTTTGACAGTTGAAGGGATAGTTTGGCTTTAACAACTTTTTCTACTTACACAGTGTGAAACATACATATGCCTTTAATATGTCTGCATGCAGTTTGAGGGTGTTTAAATGCTGATCTTAGCCAAGCTGAGGCTCAATTATTGGACGTCAGGAACAAATATCAGCACCTCTTAAAAGCAGCAAAATACACGGTTTTCCATTCATATGAACCGGTTAATGAATCAATGAAATGTTTCCAATATGGATGTGTGTGCATGCTAACTACGGTTGGACTACCAACTGGGCAAAATGGGCAACTGCCCAGGGCCCCAGACCTACAGGAGCCCAAAGGCCATTATAAAGTTTGTCAAGGCTAAATTTATGACTATATGGCTATAACGGATTTGCAATAGATTGTACCGGTGTACCTAATAAAGTGGCCGCTGAGAGGATATTGTTAGCACAATATTATTTCCTGTTTATATTATATATGCGTTTTACTGAATATATTTGTGCTTATGCACAAATTCGCAATTCATGATTGTGGGAGTCAACAGGGGCCCACAGCACGCACAGTTTTACCCTGTGCCCCTCGTGGGTTAATCTGGCCTTGATATCAACAGAAACTGGTTCCGCAGTTGGACATTATATGATATCCTTTGTTCATCAATGGAGATCAAGATGGAGTTTAACTTAATAGCCATCCAGTGTATTTTGCCTTACTTTAGAGGAGCTGCAACTTGAAACCCATGAAGACAAAAAAAGGCATCAATGGGTTTGTCTGACTCGTGTCAGAACTCACCAAAAAAGCTATTCCTTCAACCCAGGTACTGGCTGCACAGGAGCATGATATCCAACCACAACAGAACAGGGCTTCAAATGAAACATGAAAACTTGAACCTATACTTGTGTTAGCACGTTGATGATAAGGATTAATAATGAAATGAGGGATAAAATTGATAGATAACATTGATGACATCAAGCTGCTCCTGGCTGTGCTTGGTCCCAACAATCACTTCTTGTGTGCCCTCGACCTTCACAGCCTTCCTGAGGAGGTTGGGGACAAAAAATAATAACAAAAAAAACAACAAAAAAAAAACATATGGACAACACCACCAAAGAGGGAAAAATGACAGTCTTTCCTACCTTCTGAAGTGAAATACAACGGAACATTTCAACAATTAAAATAACCAAATACAAATCAAACAGATAAAATAAGCTTTTTGAAAGTGTGCTGCGAGGCTTGTTCATCCATAGATTCAGAGGCGATTAAAGTGCGTGTTGGTCACTGTCAAAACTGTCCAGTGAAAACGTATGCTTGTTTCTCTCATCACACATCACAGACAGGAGACCCACATAGATGTATGGTATGATTATCTCTTCATTTGTATCCCTCCTTTCCTCCACAATTGTTCTGATCTGAGGTCTGTTCTCCAAATTTGGAGTGATGCAGCTTGAGACACTGCAAAGAAAAAGTCCATCTACACAGCTCGTTCAGTCTGGTATTGACTCTTAAAACTCTTATTCTCCTTAAAGCGAAACAAATAAGCCAGTCAGGTGACACTCATTTCCGAAACAGCTTCACTAGCTTCCTGAAAAGTCTTTAAAAAGTGAAGAATGGATACATTGCATTGGAAATAACTCCAATGATCTCACCATGACTTTTTTTTAAATCTTGTTTTAAGGAGAAAAAAAAAAAGATTTAAAACTGAATACTAGATATGGAGCATTGTTAAGATGGATTTTCTTTGCAGTAAAGGAAATAATCCGGCTGGTTCCGGGCATCATAGAAACTGTACACAGGACTAGATGGAGTAGGTGGAGCTCTCAGACTGCTGGCGGATGTAGCACTGAAAACTCTTGTCCCCAATCGGATGCTCCCTGAGGAAACAAAGAGAAAGATGGTGTTTAGTTGTTGGCAGGAGGTTACAGAGTGATTTTTGGGGCTCAAAATAGAACATAAATAACATTTTCTGGCAAAATCTTCAGGTGCTGTGCAGAGCCGGAGGCAAAAATGATGATGCCAATATTATGTTAAAAGGGCTACATTCAATTTCCAACATACTTTGTACATGTTAAATTAATAACAGGCAATTGTGGACTGTACGGCTGCACCACCTGCTGGTCCGTAGGGATAGTTGCTCGGTATTATTATTATAACTAGATTTTACACTGCACATTTTCCCCACAGGTCTAAGCCTCCATTGCATTTTATATAAAATGACTGTAGTTTATAACAAACCACATACTGGCTGCCTATCTTTGTCTTCTTGAACTTGTCACGTTTGTACTTGGTGTGCTGATGCTCCAAGGTCTGCACAGCTGACACTATCAGTTTCAGGGTTTTGTAGGTCTCCTGGGGGTCGTCGATGACAAAGCTGGAGTACTCCTCCTGTTCGGGCCCGTCGTACACAGACTTACTGCCACAGGCCTCTACAGGGGAAGACAGCAGGCAGAAGAGTGAGAGACAGAACAAAAGGGACAATGTGAAAATAAACATGGCAAATGTGCAACCATACAGGTGCACGCTCACAAACACTTAAAAGTGCTTGTGTGAGCGTCTGACCTTGCATCTTGATCAGTTTGGTCATGTATGTGCTGAACAGGGAATAGATCCTCTCTGTCTCTCTGTCTCCATCTACGTCCAGCTGGATGTTTGCTGGCAGACTGCTGAAAACAGATGCATACAGGAGGATAAGAGAGTGAGAAAAAAAGAAAAAAAAAAGGAAACCTGTTGCTGGATGGATTTCTGACAACTTTACGTACCCAGTGCAGGGCGTACACCCAGGGGCTGCGTCTGCTGAGAGCTTGCAGCAGAGCCAGTGGCCGTTGAGGTAGGCTGAAGGATGGTAAGTGCTAAGGCGTTTGCGGTTGCACTGGCTGACTTTGGTCAGGATGTCGATCCAGTCGCGCGCCTCGACGCAGTTGTTGGCCTGGATGTAGAGCGCCCGCTCTGGCTGAATAACCTGGAACATCTGGAGGAGGGAATAATAAAGAATCTAAATACTTGTAGGAGTGATTTGGGCCAAACGTGCAAAGCTCCACTGATTTCATGGCTGTGTGGGGTCCTTACATTTTTCATCTTAAAAGACTCCTCCTCTAGCCTCTCTACAGCCAGAATGTTCTCTATGGGAATGCTGCACAGAGCGCCCTCACCTGGACGTAGAAGGAAACATATCAGACATGAGAAATGACATAAAAAGTTAAGGATGGAGGAATGTGTAAAATGATAATTACATTTAGTAACTTCAGTTAATTAAAATGCAATGTTAGTCTGCCATTTCTTTGTGCACTGCATCGTGGGACAACAGTGCCCATCAACAGCAAAATAAAAAATAAATGTTAGTCTGCATACTGACTATATGACTGTATACAGTATAGGCCAAAAGTTTGGACACACCTTCTCATTCAAATGCGTTTCCTTTTATTTTCATGACTATTTACATTGTAGATTCTCACTGAAGGCATCAAAACTATGAATGAACACATGTGGAATTATGTACTTAACAAAAAAGTGTGAAATAACTGAAAACATGTCTTATATTTTAGATTATTCAAAGTAGCCACCCTTTGCTTTTTTTATTAATAAGGGAAAAATTCCACTAATTAACCCTGACAAGGCACACCTGTGAAGTGAAAACCATTTCAGGTGACTACCTCATGAAGCTCATTGAGAGAACACCAAGGGTTTGCAGAGTTATCAAAAAAAGCAAAGGGTGGCTACTTTGAAGAATCTAAAATATAAGACATGTTTTCAGTTATTTCACACTTTTTTGTTAAGTACATAATTCCACATGTGTTCATTCATAGTTTTGATGCCTTCAGTGAGAATCTACAATGTAAATAGTCATGAAAATAAAGAAATACATTGAATGAGAAGGTGTGTCCAAACTTTTGGCCTGTACTGTACAAGTATACTTTATTTTGTCACTTCTGAAAAACTTGTTATGTGGTATGGGAAATAGAAACAGCTTGTCTCTATGTTTTGGCCCGTTTTGTTACGATGCAGCACAAATGTATTGCCTGCTCAGTAACTTAAGCGCCACCATATGTGTTGAATGCACATTGTGTTCAGACTAAACGTATATTCAGCAGATTCTCACCCTCCTGCCAATTCTTACACAAGCACACACAACGACATAAACAGACGAGGCAACAATGCAAACTGTAAGGAGATTCTTAGAACCTATGACCGCACCTTTTGTTTTGTGGTAGGTAAACTCGTGATTGGTGAGGCGAAACCATCTCTTCTTGAAGTTCTTCATTCCAAACCGGTTTCTCCCTTGTGCCCTCTTTATCATAAATCTGAAATGGGTGAGAGAAATACCACTGAAAACCTTGACAGATGAGCTCATGTTCCACAGAAGTATTTAAATATATCACAGTATTTTTATTTATCTGGCACAATGGCACAATGCATCCCTTAATTAAATGCTAAAATAGCGCCGTACCTAAGTACCATTCCATTCTGCTTAAAGGAATCCTGTGCAGTCATTAGTCTACATTTATCATTCCGTTTACATGCTTGCAGTTCCTTGTATTCATGGCTGCTGTACATCAGTAAAGCACTCATAGAGTCAAATGAGTCTATGAGTCAAAAATAAGATGGGTCAGCAGATCAGTTTTTTTTGCATATTTTAGCCCATTACATACAAATTGTGTATAAATCACGACTGAGTTTTTGCCAAATCACAACACAAGATTTGAGACTGATTTCCTTCCACTGGTTTCTATTTGGTTTCAGTACATTATGAAAATCGACACGCAGAGACTTAAAACTTGAGATAGCTAATCCATCACACTGAACAATTCATGTCATGTTTATTTTTACATCAAGGTTATATTTGCATGTCATGTGGTAATGCTGTCGTAGACAGGGAGTATTTTGTAAAGATTGGTGTGTTGAAGGATGCCCCGACCCTCTGAGCTTTATTTATCCATGCAAGAAATTAGAGCTGATACAAGTTGATTAATCATTTAGTTGCTCAACAATAATCCATTCGTCAACTATTTCAATCATTTAATAATCATTTTTAAAGCAAAAATGCCAAGAAATGTCTCTTTCCTGCTTTTTCAATTTGCTGCTTTTCTGTGTTTTATATCATTATAAACTAAATTTCTTTGGTTTTTGGATAGTTGGTTGTACCAAACAATACTTTTGAAGATGTCACAATGGACTCATTGGATGTTCCAATATTTTCCTGATAATGAAAATAATTGTTAATTGCAGCCCTACGAGAAAAGACAGATCAATAAATACATGCATATCTCAATGGAGTTTACAATGTAATTAAATAAATGAAACTAGTAGGGGGCCTGGAACTTGAAATCAATCTAACAAATGATGGTATGCTTTGGAAAATGTCTGACAGGGATGTGCTGTATTCACTATTTGTTGTTAATGGGCTAAAACATGCACAACCACTGGTATGGTCCTTTAAGGGAGAGTAAACACCAGGATGTCTTTGTTTTAGAGTTTGAGGGCCGAAACATACATGTAAAATCAAGCACCAGAGTTATAAACACCAAAGTTACTACTCTCCACCAGGAAGCCGTGTACTCTTTTCACACTACTGAGCCAAGAACGTGCTGGTTTCACACCTGCAGCTGTGCTGGAAACTCTAATGTGGATGGTAGTGATATAGTCACACTCTGGACAAAGGGGATAAAGGGTCAGGATGCGGGCAGATATGAGATCCCGGGAATGTTTGTACAGTAACTAACCCCTGCTGTCACTGTCACACTAACCACGTCTGGTATGGCGAGGATCGAGAAGGGCTATCAGCACTAGTGAGGGCTTCCAACCGTAAAGGTTAAAACCTTACTTTATACCATAACAGTCACTGTACGCACCGGTCTACTGCCATGTAATTACAGAAAGAGTAAAATCCATCACACAGTGCCAGACAGTGTAACAGATATAAAGTAAGGTGCAGCAGCATCTACAGTAGCGCATGAAGTCGGTGGGAGAGAAAATGGCCAGCTTGATTTGGTGGTGGGGGGGTTATAGTGCATACACAGGGGGTCACAAGGGCAAAGCCTTTATACAGAGAGCTCTTACCTGCCCTTGGTGCCTTTTGACCCCTTCCCATCAACCCTCTTTATAGTGAGTTTTACACTCCTACGCCCGGTAGCAGAAACAAAAGAGGGGGGGGATGTTGATGAGCGAGGTGCTGGCACAACTACTGTCAATTGGACACTCTCCTTCCCTTTACAGCCTCATTAGAAATGTCATCAAATCAACAGCCCATGTGTTGTTAGAGAGGGCTCAGTTTACAGCAGCAGGTCTATCTTTAACTGTAAAGGGGTCACTTTGGAAATGAATCACACCATGAGGGCATGTAAAAAACATAAAAAGGTACGGGTAAAATCCAGCTCCACTTCATAGACGGCATCAAGGACTAGTTTGACAATTTGGGAAATACACAAATTCACTTTCTGGCCGAGTTGGATGAGGAGATTGATACCACTATGTATCTGTGTCTGTGTATGATAAATATGAAGCTACAGCCATCAGCTGGTTGGCTTAGCTTATATTAGCATAACAACCAGAAACAGCTAGTGTGGCTATGTCCAACAATCACAACAGTCCAGCTGCCAGCTCCTCTAAAGTTCGCTAAAACATGTTATATCTTCTTAGTTTATTTCATACAGAAACTGAAATAAACTTTTAAAGTGAAAATGTGCCCCTTTATGGTTATGTGGGTTCTTGCTCCTGAGCAGTTGCCAGGCAACTGGCGGAAAATCCAGTAAGTTACTGGCTTCAGGCCAGTCAAGAAATAGTCCCTTGTAAAACGGAGAGTAACTGTTTTTACACCTCGGCTTTTGTACGAATTAAACAAACAATAGATCCCGCGTATAATTAGTCACCCTTGCACAGAGCCAGGCAACTGTTTCCCCCTGCTTCTAGTTATGCTAACTGGCTGCTCCCCTTAGCTTAACATTTACCATACAGACATGTGAGAGGTATCAATCTTCTCTCCCAAAATGTGGAACTATTCCTTTGAGTTATTTCCCTGAGTCTGGACAGTTGAGTTTTAACAGTCAACCCAACTGTCAACTGTCAAAAGCTAGAAACAAGTGCCAAGACAACCTTAATGAGGTGGTAAAAAGAGCAACATTGAAGCTGCTCAACTGGCAGTGAAAAGGTGACTGAAGTTATGGTAATAGCCACGGTACGTATGATTATAAAATCTCAATTAACCATTCCATAAATTATCTACATTAATCTAATATCACATATGTAGGACTTCTTAGCAGTTGTATCAAGAGAGCTTTTTATAGACTCTTTTTTTATGTGGGGTGTTTCTTTCCATTAATATCAGTTTAAAAATAAGTTGTTTCCTTACCCCTCTTTCAGCATGATTGGTGTTTCAATACTCTTCTGATCCCATTTGCCAGAGGTGGAGATCAAATCCAGGAACTATGAAGGTAAGTAAAGGATGTCATATATCAATATATTTATTGTGGAGGTAACTTTTGTTCCCTCTCACACGACATCCAAGTAACTACATTCTTTCCAACCATGAAACATCCCTCTATCCACTCCACTTATTCAGTTCTTTTCAAATGTCTCCACTCTTTCATTACCCATTTCTCTGAGTTTATCCTCATCTGACATACAAGACAAAGAGAATATCTGATTGTGTGTGTACAAACCTGGCAGAGATTATTTTTGCATGTAACAAGAAAACAATTGGAATACTCACATTCTTCACCGCGTCCGCATATTTCTGCTCATTGAAGTAGTCGTAAAATGCAGCCATGTAAGACTCTTTGAAATTGGCCTTGAAAAGAAAAAGTATGGAAAGAGAGAGTGACAGAGAGAAGAAGATGAAATGAAGTCTTAGTTCAGTTAGAGGAATGAAAATAGAAAAAAACACTTTAATGAGAGAAACTCACAGATTTAGACTTGGCGAGACTTCCCAGGGTCTGGATAGTCTTGGAGATGAGGGTGAGGGTTCGAGAGGTGGCAGGATCCTAGGGACACAAAAAGACACAAAATCAAATCTTGAGAAATCAGCTATCACCATAAAAGCACTGTAGCTATTAGCAATATGAAATATACATATAAACATATATAAACAAAACCTTACTGTTTCCAAAGTATATTATAAAAATTAAATTTCAGCTTTTACACCAACAGGCACGAGAAGTCCTTGATGTGGAAAAATTATCTAAAAATAAATGAACTAAACATTTCTTACAAAACTAACTCTGCTGAGGAAAATCCTGAAATATTTTTGAAAGCTACTGTTTCCAAGGTCGAGAATGAACAAGATTTTTAAATTGTTTTATATCTTCAGCAGCACTTATTTTCAGAAGGATATATATATATATATATATATATTAGGGGTGCAAGATATATTGACTCAATATCGTTATCGCAATATATCTAAAGTGTTGCAATAAGTATGCAATATTTTGTTTATTTTATGGAGTGCTGTGTCCTGTCCATTGGCTGTGTGGCTTAGTTGTGTTTGATTTAGAGCCCACTTGAAACGCTGTAATGATCATGTTTCATTGGCCAGTTACCGTGCCACTTGCACATGTTAGTGCACGTCAGCGCAATTATTGCAATATTCATAATCGATATCGCAATATCACATTTTGTCAATATTGTGCAACTACCGGTCAAAAGTTTGGGGTCACTTAGAAATGTTCATTCCACTCCATTATAGACAGAATACCAGTTGAGATCAGTTGCATTGTTTTTTTAATAAGGGCTGCTGTTTTCAGATTACATTATGTGCTTACATAATTGCAAAAGGGTTCTCCAATGTTTTCTCAGGTAGCCTTTTAAAATGTTATCAGATTAGTAAACCGAATGTGCCTTTGGAACATTGGATGAATGGTTGCTGATAATGGGCAATGTAGATATTGCATTAAAGATCAGCCACTTCTTTCTACAACAGTCGAGAACCCTTTTGCAATTATGTAAGCACATAATGTAATCTGAAAACTGCTGCCCTGGTTAAAAAAACAATGCAACTGATCTCAGCTGGTATTCTGTCTGTAATGGAGTGGAATGGAAATTTCTGAGTGACCCCAAACTTTTGACCGGAGTGTGTGTGTGTATATATATATATATATATATATATATATATATATATATATATATATATATATATATATATATATATATATATATATATATATATATATATATATATATATATATATATATATATATATATATATATATATATATATATATATATATATATATATATATATATATATATATATATATATATATATATATATATATATATATATATATTGATATGTTTGTTGGCTGTGTATTTGTTTTAAAAATGAGACTCACTGGATGGTGCGGCCTTAGATGGAACAAGTTTGGGGAGAGGATGGCTGGAGCGAAGAAACGCAGGAAAATGAAACTGCTCACTGCTGTGTATCGGACATCTTGGTCAACTATAGAGCAGAAAGAAAAAAATTAACAAGAAAAGCAGATTTGTTCAATGTCTGAATTATATAGAAAATGAGTTTCATTTTAACTAATTATTATAATAATAATAATAATTATATATGTTTCAGCTTGTTCCTTCTGTGACTGCTGTGCCCTGTGACAGCCAACAGGAGGCAGCACAGTATGTGACACTGGGTGTACATACTCTATACTCTACACATAATACACAACCATAATAAGTGCGTGGGAGGCCTTAAGTGTTTTCAAGGTTGACAAAAATAGCAGAGCAAAAAAGAAGAAAGTGTCCTTGTACACCTTGCATATCCAGTTCTTTATTGTCTATTTCCTGTTCCTTAATAGCAGCTTGTCTTCTTCTTTCCCACGTTACTTTTAAGTCATTCAGGAGGTGAGTTACCTTGGAAACGCGTGGCAGCGGATTCTCTCAAAGAGAAGAAGATATCGCACATGACGGTGGGGCAACGAACACCAGAGGTGGTGATAACATTGAAGATACGGTCCACATACTGACGAAGGTTTTCCTGAAGAGAGGAGGCAGGGCGGATATGTCAGATAACATCCTGAGCACACACACACACACACACACACACACACACACACACACACACACACACACACACACACACAAACAACACACTTATCTTCTTACCCTGTTCGTATCCAGGTTCTCCGACTCTCTGAGCTTGACCGGGTCGATTTCACAGGATTTGTGTTCTGTGCAGATCTGTGACGAGTTACAAAAGTAGTGAATATCCATTGATAACTGATTTAGCAAAATATTCTTAGAGGTGCTACAGAGAAAGTTGTGACATAAATGAAATCAAGAAATAAAAAGAGTAAAAACAAACAAACAAACATGAAAGTATTGCAGTGCCATGTGCATACCTCATCTATGATGGGTTTGAGCGTGACTTGCAGATAGTGCATTCCTGCCAGCTTCATGGTCTCATCAATGCACTTGGAAGTCAGCGAGTTTCCCCGGAAAATGGTGTTGGGATCTCTACGCAGGGAGACAAGGTGTGTTTTTTGCGTACAAATCCAAGCTCCAGTTTAATAAACACCTTGATTTTTGAGTAATTTAATATCCATAATAGATTACAATACTGCGGCTGCCCATATTGTTGCAGTCATATCAAAATACTAAGCAAGTTCATTTTCAAATCACTTTAATTTACCTAATTTGAAAGTGAAATTCATTCCAAATATCAAATATACAAGATGCAGCTGGATTATGTTGAAGAAAATGTACTCATATTACCGCTAAGACAGATAAAGCTACAGTATACAGTATATCTGCCAAAGATACAACAATTATTTTCTAAGTATGGAAACTCTCCAACATCTGATGCATCTTCCTCTGCTGAGATAAATAATCTTCATATTGTATGATGTCCACAAAAATGGGAGAGGAATTTATGCGACAGCTGGACTGTTAGGTACAACTTTATTAACTGAATAGTGCTGTGTAGTCAGGGAAAAGAGGCGACGAGACACTCACTGTGTGCGATTGACTTCGGCGTGAGCGATGGCGCTGATGAAAGGCACAATCTTGCCGTAGTGAAGAAACAGACGCACGAGGGGAATGGCGGCTTCTTGTTTCTCTCGACACACCTCCCCCAGAGTGTGAGCTGTGGATGCCGACACGGGCTGTACAGAGAAGTGCGAGGAGTAAACATGTAGCATTTAAACAGCAATGTGTAGAGAGCTAACAGCACGAGATCCCGCAGGACACATTCAAACACACGTACCTCTACGTTAGCAGAGTGCAGCAGTAGATCTCTGAGGGGAGTGTAGTGTTCGGAGGGGAAGACGTGGTCCTCAGTGTAAACGATGTTTAGACGCAGAGAGCCGAGCTCTTCCACCTTAACTGACTTCCCTCCGTTTTCCCTGGGCTGAAGAAAGTACCTGAAGAAGAAAAATATGATCAGATCTTAGATCAGACCATGATGAAACTTGAAGGGATAATGCGCGACAAAACATTGAACAATGATTAAAAAAAATGACTATGATGTGAATAGTGTTGCTATAGCGACGAACCCATCGAGAAATATCACACGACTCTGCCGTTTCCCTCAGCTCTACAGAGCTTTAAAGCATCTTTTAGCTTAAAGTTTTGCTTTTGGCCAGATTTTTCTTTTAGGAGTTGGTGGAGACCAAAACCGAGCTAAAAAGAGAGTGAAAATTGGACTGACATTCTTCAGTTGGCCACAAACATGAGTCCTAGTGAATGCTAATGTTGCTCCGTGTCTACTTGTTGTGTTAATAAGCAACTGTTCGCCTTATCACCTTTGTTGTGTCACTGAATATATTCTCATTAAATGTAAGGGGATGATTATTCCACATTGAATTGTACTGCACTGAATACCCAATTTTTATTCCCTTAAATTCCTGTTCAATTTCCAAAGCAGTGCAACGATTATTCATGGAGGTGAAATTTTTAGTTTCCCTAAATATATAAAATACAAAAACATGCTCTGTTGGGTCAGCAAAGTTGAAAAAGAGAATTCATGCTCAGTGAAATCTACCTTGGTAAAATAAAAACTTTAAAGGTCTGTTGTCAGTGCTGATTCTGTATTGCTGTGGCAATACATACTCAGAACGTCAATTGACAACGATAATGAAATCAAACCCGCCCATCCCCAGCAGGGTACAGTACAATCCTTGTTCAGTGGAAAATAAATCATAAAACAGACCCAAAATGATTGACAGAGTGTGTGAAAGGAGGTGACATTCCTCTCACCATGCGTCGTGGACACCAGCCTGACCCAGCACCCGCAGAGGAACTCTCACACCTCCCAGAAACTCATCCCCGAACTTCAGGTTGCTGGCGTTCCACAGATCCACCCTGAAGACAAACCACAACAGGGTACAATTCAAACATGCGAAAAGCTTTAAGTTCAGCACTGATACTGACACACTCACTTCGAACCCCTTTAAAACAACTACTGGCTCACCTCAGCGCCAGCTTATCAACATCCTCTTCTTCAACATCAAACTGCCGCTTTGTGTAGCTTAACGGCCGCGTCACCTAGAAATGGAGACAGAGTAAACATTTAGCATAAACCATGTGGAAGTCGGTATTTCTTCCGGGTAAGTTGCAGGGTCATCTACATCTCGAAAAAACAGGCTGGTTAAAGAAGAGACAGAACACTAAGACTAGAGCTCAAACCATTAGTTGATTACTCAATCTACAGAACATTGGTCTACAAATATTTTGATAATTGAGACATCCAATGCTTCACTATTACATTGCAAAGCATACAATGCCCTTTAGTAGTGTGGGAAACCAGATTTTTTTTCTAAACTGCACACTATTTTTTTGAAAAAATAAAAATAAATAAAAACATAGTTTTCAATTAGGTCAAAATGACCCAAATCAGGAGTTATCAGAGATCAGAATGTGGCAGGGTCCATGTAAATTTGGATCAATGAGAAAATAAAATTTGAAACAATTAAAAAAGGACAACCACATGGCAGAAACATGATAGATGGCCTGTGTTTGCATGTGGACGTGGGCCTCAGAAGGGGGCTGCAGGCGGAAAGCACTACAGGGTATGAGTCCTGTTCATGTGCTGGTCGGGAATAAATGAGACGGTCTTGTCGGATAGAAATCAATGGGCCAGATTGTTTGGTGGTTTGTCCGAATCAATCATACTCTTGTCCTGCTGTCTTCTGTTGCTGCAGCGGGGAGGCCAGAGGGAGGAGCGACACAAAAATGTCAGAGCTGAGCGGGTGGTGAGTGAGGGTTAATGGGGGCAGTGTAAAATGGAGTTTGTGTGTGTGTGTGAAAAAAAAAATCTATAAATATGAACTCATGAATATAAAATCGTGAACTGTGAAGTTTTTCAAAGAGACATTCAAAGAAAAACAAATTCACCATGTTCAAGTTTTACAAGCCACTCAATAGATAACCATTGTTTTTTGGGCTGGTGAGGGAAGTAACTCTACCAGCCACTTGCATATTTTACCAGTGTTTTGGCTGGTAGATGGTGCTAATTTTGGACCTTGCACACAGGTGTTTCCCACTTATTCTGGTTAATTGGACCTCTGCTCAGTTTGACGTTAGGTGAAGCTGTGCTGGAATTACACTATTTTACAAAATGTCATAAATAAAAAAATAAAAAAGATAAAGATGTAACTTCACCCACCCAGCCACGTGCAAACAAAAGTAATAGGTTGGTCAGATAGATCTCAATGAAGCCCAGTGTGAGCACACCCACACTAATTATAGGGAGTCTAAGTATGCCATGGGTGTGAGATACTTCAACTATCAATAATTACATATGGTTGTTTTGTTCAGGTGTCCACATACGTTTGGCCATGTATTGTTTTTTTAGGCCTCCTGCACACTGCCTGCATGGCGTCAGCGTGTCAGCTGCGTGGCGTGTCCATTTTTATTTCGGCTCCCATGTCAACAGGTTAGAGCTTGCACGCTGCCTGCGTGACACGCACGTCTCAGGCGCGGCTCGAGCCACGCCGAAAACGCGTGCATGCTAGAAATAGGGCCGACGCCTATTTTTCACGCGACACGCAAGCGTGTTGGAAGGCAAAATAGAATACGAAAAGATGTTTATATGTCATTTTGACACAAATACATTTAATAAATGACATGTTAATGTTTGAAAGTCTCTATATTTTGACATAAATGCAGATATAGGTGTAATAAAAAACAAAAAAAATAATATATTGCACCTGTCAATTTAGAATGAAATATTCGGTAGCCTATTTTGCTCTCAATACTGCCGATGTTGTCTTTGCTGTAATCAAATCAGTATATATTTATGTTTAACATGAAGTATACTACTGCTTGAGTGCAGTAAACAAGCTATTATTTCATTTTATCAATGGGAAACATACAGTACATGTGTACAGACAACGCTAGCAGCAGCAGCAGCGCCGCATCAGACACGTTTCTGGTGTGCAAAGACATAGAAAACGCCACACAGCCGCCACACAACAGAAACGCCACGCTCACGCCACGCAGGCAGTGTGCAGGAGACCTTAAACCCTCACTATATCTCTAGCTTTGACTGATGCCCAACATGAAGACACATCTTTACAATGACAAACAAATAACTGTGAAACAGCTCACACACAGAAATATTTACCTCAAAATAGAAAACCTCCTCAAACTGTGGATTGTTGGTTTTCCTCTTCACTTTGGTCTTTTTAGCTTCTGACCTGAGAGACGCAGAGAGGCAGAAGGAGAGAAAACGTTTTTTTTTTTTTACAAAGTTATACATTTGATAAACAAAGTTGTGACTGCTAACCGGGGAAATCATGTCCAATCGTGTGAGAGATCTGACCTTGAAGGTCCAAGTAAGGAGACAGCAGCGTAGGGATCACATTGGCCGTTGACGATTGGAAGACCTTGGCACTCCAACACTCTTTGGAAACACACACAAAACATTAATGAATAAGCACACTGCTGTACAAGCGTACATACACACACCCATGTAAAACGTTAACACTATGTTAATTTTAATGCACCATTAACCTTGTGTGAGCTCATTCAATGCTCTACTCTGACTGCCTCGCCTTATCGCCCAAATGTCAGGGATGGTGGTACTAAAGGTTGAATCGTGAAAAAAAATCTAATATAGACAACAGATTTTCACAAAGTGCTTATACAGTATCTTTATTATGCTAAGGTGTTTAGCATTACACTATGTTAAGTTAGGAGGAGCGATTTGAGCTTTTTATAAGGGGAAAGAAATGGCAGCACAAACAAATAGAATAGGATAAAAAGATCTCCAAAATGCTAAAAGCCAGGAGCCACATAAACTAATCTGAATATACTCTCAGAGGACTGGTAAAGCTTTATTAAGCTCTATATTATCACAATAACACAATTGACTAATGTGAAAGGGTCACCAGTACTGCCAAGACCACTGAGAATTGACACCCAATCCTACACCTCTGCCCACACAGACAGCAGGAGTCTCACTGCTCTCAACAACCGTTATACATGGTATAAAACAACATTATCCTATTTTCAGCAAACAAGAAGATAGGTTGAACCTATGCTACCTGCCCAGCATGATAAAAGATATTTTGAAGACATTTGATCATCTAGCAGGATTAGACACATATATATCTCTGGAGTTTGTGGAGAGAAAAGAGCTAAAAACAGTACTGTAACAGTAACAATATAGTATTGGGTTTATTTCCAGTAGATCCAGTATTTGGATGATAATTCTGCAGTCATGGTTCTATGAGTTTGTTTTGAAAGCTTTCAGCCCACCAAGTGGTAAAAAAAATAGCCTAATGCATTTTTAACTTCACTTAAAAACTTTCAAGTAAGAAGTCTGAGCTCTGAAGTGAAGTTCTCAGCAACATAGAGCTGGGAAATAACAAAAACCTTCCATCCAAATGAATAGGTGTGGTTCAGGTATGATGCTCACTTTTCTGCACTGATGGTCAATCAAGATAAATCTCATAACACTAGCAAGGATGCACACATGGAGATATACTCCCTGACCAAAGACAAAATTGGGTTTATAAGGTATAAAGCGAATTCATCACGGTCGAAAATGTATATCCCTCTTTAATAAAAACTTAGAATATCTAAAGACGGGACACAAGTAACAATTGAAGCTTTTGTGTGGATAAAAGGAACGTACTGCTGCTATCCAACAGACCTTTTTACAGCAAACATTTTGACTTGTCATAGGAGGAAAAGCACAGGTGTTACTTATAACATTAAAAAAGACTAACATTTTGCAAAACTAGTGAGCCAGCATAGTCTTTTTTTCTTCTTCTTCGCATTTTAGGCCTTTATTTGATAGGACAGCTTAGACATGAAAGGGAAGCCGCAGGTTAGAACCATACCCGCGGCAGCTGCGGCGAGGACTGAGCCTCTGTACATGGGGTGCACACACTACCAGGTGAGCCACCCGGGCGCCACGCCATACTCAATGTTATTAATTACACGTCTGCTTTTCCTGCTATGACATGTCAACACGTCTGCAGTAACAAATGTAACTTGTAAACACATCTCTAATGAGCTCAAAAACAATGAGCATCTACAAATGTATATCTGTATAAGTGTTTGAGTGACTGAAAGAGACTCGACAATGACATCTAAAGAGAGCATCATATCAAGCAATCAAGTCAACCGCCCCCTTTCCACAGACAATAAACATCTGGTCCATTCATACTGTAGCTCACTCCTCCGCTGGAGTCCTTGCTTGTAAACGCTGGGCCAAGTAAAGAGCTCTCTGAGAGTTTTCTCAGCATGTAAAAACGGTCCCTGGTGTTAATGTTAGGTGTGTCTGTATGTATGTAACAAGGGCAGAAACACAGAGGGGGGCAGATGAAAAGAGTTAGAGGGGAGTAATTCATTTTAAGCTGTTGGTGAGGAGTTGTGCCAATTTTAAATCATGTGTGATCAAGCAACTACAAACAGCACAAAGACGACTTGAGAGAGGCCAGAGAAAAAAATAAAATTGAAAGCAGAAGAGACCATATCTACAGGCTTCTGACTCTACAACCGAGGGGTCAGACTGAGAACAAGGGAGATAAAGGAAACAAAGCTCAGGTAGGATTTAATCCTCAAATGTGGTTCTAGAGTAGGACTCAAGCATCTCTGATCAACCAAGGACGATCTACCTACCTACTAGAGGTGTGAATCTTCACTGAGCTCCCGATTCGATTACGATTATCATGTCAGCGATTCAATTCGATATCTCGATGCATCAAATACATTTTTCTATTAAAGCCATATAATATATTTAATTCAGAGCTTTTCAAGCTTCAAAAACAAAACATTCTGCAGTGCTCTAATACTAAATAAATTGGATACATAAAACTACAGCACTGAGCACATGGCACTTCCTGAATGTGCAAAACATAACATAATATGTAAACAGAAAGGTTGTTAGGCCTACATTAAATTGTAAACAGAAATAATCGATTATGAGCCGGCCGATTATCGATGCAGCATCGTCCATGTCCACGATTCGATGCATCGATTATTTGATTAATTTTAACACATCTACTATCTATCTATCTATCTATCTATCTATCTATCTATCTATCTATCTGTCTGTCTATCTGTCTGTCTGTCTGTCTGTCTGTCTGTCTGTCTGTCTGTCTGTCTGTCTATCTATCTATCTATCTATCTATCTGATGACATCATGCTGTAAGGGGATTAGCATCCAAACAGGCCAGGACACCCAGCGGGACAAATCACTTGCTTTGTGTCACAGTGATGCACCACTACTCACACCGCATGAATTACACAGCAAATCGCAGCGCAGCCCTCAACTACAGCACAGCTTGCACCATCCTGCTGACACACACACACACACACACACACACAGGTTCCTAAGGAATAAGGAGAGGGCTGGGTTAAGCATCACTAATGCCAAAGTGCTTCCTGCCCAATAAGCTTGTTTATATAACCCCTGCTTAGCCTACTATCCAGCCCCCTCCCCTTCCATGCTTTTTCATCACCACAGTGAACTCTGGCATGCCAGACAGTGGTGGTGAAGTAGACTTATTTGTTTTAGTCGGCATTACTCATACTGGGTTCATGTGCTTCTCTTCTGCGCCCACGTAACCTGTCAAAAACAATTTGTCTCAAATAAGAGGGAAATTAATTACATCATCGTGCCAAAACCACACACAAAAAAGCAGAGTGAGTCTGAGTCTGTGTCACTGACGGGTGCACGATTACAAGTAGGTGAAATCAAATATTAAATTAAATCAGAACAGGGACTTGAATATCTTCCACAAGTAAAGACTGTGTTTAGTTATAGGTTTCTTGTCCTCGGATGTCATCCATGATATCACACAACCAACTACATTTCTGTCTGCCAGCATTTTCCAGTGGTGAAGGAAGTATTTAGATATTTTAATTAAGTAAAAGTGACTGCAAACCACATTGTAAAAATACTCAATTAATGAAATGAAAGACTTAACACTCAAAATATTACTCCAAAGGGAAATCAAAGTCTGTTTCAAGGTATTGGGTCTTTGGAGCTCCAGAGCAAGTTGTGTGAAATCTGATGACACTAGCATGTTCATGACTTCTCATGTCGTAGTTCACGAGTTCCATTTGAAGGCAGCATCAGACCAAACTGTCGTTGGTCAAGTTGCATTGTGGGTAATTTAGGTGCCAGGTTTTGACAAGGAAGCAGAATGTGTGGAATTAAAAAAGACAATTTCTCTGGTTGTACTGCATCAATTTTGTTATTATTACTCAAGTAAAAGTACAGACAGTACAGAAAAAAATGTATTTAAGTTAAAAGTTATGCATGTTATGCAAAAACTGTCCACTGAGTGTTACGTTATTGTACATTTTGTTATTTGGTTACTTTTACTGATGCATTATTGTGTAAGTACTATTTTATCATTGTAGGTGTTGGAGGTAGTACTGATTTTAACATTATATACTGTTGGGTGGTTTGAGAACAATGCACCATATTTTATAACATACTTTTTTCTCTACAAAATAAGTAGCAACTATAACTGTCAGATACACGTAGAGGAGTATAAAGTACATTGTATCCCTCTAAAATGTAATGGAGCTATCAGTATAAAGTAGCATTACATGGAAAGAAATATGAATCATATAAATAAGATCTCACATAAATATGATTCTGATTCTAAAATTCTGATTCTATTTTTTTTACCTGTATTTTTCTTTGCTCTTTTTTGTTGCTGTTGCACTTAATGTATTTTATTTATTGTATTATGTACATGTCACTTGTGGCTAAATGCATTTGAATGTAAAGCACACTCCATTTACCTGCAATGAAACATGTTAAATAACATTTCCTGTCCTTGCCTAAAGAAGATTTCTTTCAGTGGGTAGGTTGATCTGTAGAGCTGAATGGACGCTCTCCCTCTCATACCAGGTCTTACTAGAGAAACCTCCTGCTTTAAGCTCATTACCCGCAATGTGCCCTGGGGACGGAGCCACGCTGGCTCGTAATTGGACTTTAGGGAAGAGCTGGAGAGCAAACAAACAAGCAAACAAACACACATACACACACAACCCGCCTCCCCCCCCCCCACACACACATAATAATCCATCCAGACCATAAGTATATCATTGATCCCCTGCAAACACTGAAGTTCACACATCACATGTTACCTTGACCTTGACGCAGTGTTAGGCCAACCTCAATGTTGATTTAAACCTGTGAAGCTGTACTACGGCACAGCGGTGCTTTGAGCTAAATGCTAATGTCAGGATGCTAACATGCTGATGTTTAGCAGGTATAATGTTCACAATGATCACCAACTTAGTTTAGCGTGTTAGCATGCTAACATTAGCTAATTAGCACAAAGTCCAGTTCCGGCTGATGGGAATGTAAACAAAGTCACATTTTGACCTATGATTTTGACCTGATGGTGGCACTAGAGGAAAAGTCAGGGGATCATCAAAGTCAGCAGAATACATCCTCTGGAGACCATGAATGTATGTACAAAATGTAATGGTAATCCATCCAATAGTTTTAAAGATATTTCAGTTTGGACCAAAGTGGTGGACCAACCAACATTGCAGTCCCTCACTGCCAGCGTGGCAAAAAATAAGACATCAGCTGACAGTAACACTGACATAAAGCTTTAAAATCATTGTTTGCAGAAAAACATTTTATGTAAACAGCAGAGAATCAATGTTGTGATCAAAGGATGTTGTCTTTTCTTCTTTTTACATAGACTCTGATAATTTTTATAAAACTGCATAGGTCAAATAATAATTTGAGGTGTTAGTATCGTTATGTATGAATAAGGACTCTGTGTGTGTCTGTATGTGTGTGTGTGTGCGCGCATCCATGCTTGTGTGCAGTCTCACCGTGTGGCTAGTTTATGATTGATGGCTCCACTGTCTGTGATGACTTCACTTAGACGCAGCTCCAGGTGCACTTTTCCCTGCAGAACACAAACACACAAATAGACTTTTTAATGCACACATTTTTAAATTTAAATGTTCTGCAGAGTGCTTACGAACACAGGGTCTGTATAACACACACAGCCAGGTGCCCGGTGACAGGTAGCATGGTCAATGTCCAGTGAAAACGACGCATTCATCAACTTGTTTGTGTGTATGAGAAATAGACCTGGCTTGTGACACGAGACAAATCTCTGCTGACAATAACGTGCAGCCTAATGTCTTAGTGACAATTCATCTCTCACAATGAATAATGTATTGGGTTCAACCATGGGTCTCAACTCATAAAAATATGTAATCCTTCAAGTTATCTGAAAACATATTATTGGAGATCCCTGGTTTTCATTGGGCAGTGTAGAGTCTACCTGCTTCGCTCTTAGATCAAATTGCCAGTTTTTGAACTCTCCCAGTACAGCCCAAATCCAAATCCTGAATTTATATTGTCTATACTTATGCTCCCTGTATTTTAAGGAAGAACATTTATTTATTTACGATACATTATTCATTCACAAAGAAAATTGGTGTCCTTAAAGGCTGGATTTTTCCTCATTTTTTTAATTAAGGCATTAAGATCAATTTCCAAAAGATGATTTTTTTATTCCTATTTTTAGTCAACTTTAGCATGGGTGTCTAAACTTATGCATACCACTGTAAGGTTGGAAATGGATGAATCAGTTTTTCAGAAAATACCTGATCTATAGACTGTAACTATGAGCCAAAAATGCACTCCCTGTACACTAAATCCCTGTACAAAACAATAAATACACAAACATTAAAAAAGTGGCATTCCTCCACCAACAGAGACACTGTATGTAAATAGCTGCGAGCCTGTACGTCATGCTGAAGTTATTTTCCCTCTGAAGTGATTGGATTAATGACATAATGACAGTGTAGTGGTGCAGCTGTCTAGAAAAGCTCCATTAATTAACAGCATCAGTATGCAAACTAACAGGCGTTTCTCTTTCTGGCTGATTCAAGCAGAAGGAACAAACACACACACTTACACATGTGCGCACAGGCCAAACAATGTGTCCTCTATTGAAAAGAGAAGAGAGACACTCTATCTTCCTACTTCATTTGATCCATCTCCCTCGCGTTCTCTCTTTTCACTCATTCTCTCACACATCCTTCCTCTCCCCGGCTCCTCGGATGAATGTGTCTCTGTTTCAGATCCCTGCTCCAGGGCTACACACACCCATCTGTCTGCAGATGTTACTGTTCACTGTGTCTCTGACAGTGTGTGTGTGTGTGTGTGTGTGTGTGTGTGTGAGTGTGTGTGTGTGTGTAGTACTACAGTAATGTGCTGGGTGTGTGCGCGCATGTGTGTGCGTTTAACCAATGCGTGTGGGTGAGTTAGACTGCTGAATACGGAATAGTAGAAATCGTGCACATGTTAAATAAGCATGTAAGACAAGTGAAGAAAAATGCAACCGCTCCAAACTAGATTACTAGATTTCAGGAGTCACAGATGAATGGAAGCAAAATGTAACAGAAATAAAGCTTTTTTAAACCCCAAACTTAGGTCAATTATTCATACATGTGCAAAGTTACATTTACTTTTTAGCTTGTTTACAACTTGCTAAGAATACCCTAACTGGCAGCTGTAAATCAGAAAAAGCTACTAAATTAACTTTTAAATGCTTCCATGAATTGTGCAGACTTCCCTCCACTTGCTACACGGTCACAAGACAGCGAACTGGAAATGTGTCCACTTTTCCCAGTGATTAACACACTTCAGCATTTGAGTTGTTCTTAATGTTTGGACTAACGTTTGGATGTGCACTTGATTTACATAGACAGAGACGTCAGTGGTAACAAAGTAGAATAAAGTGCAAAGATTCAGATCAAAAGTGAACATTTCAGTCAGGAATGTCTCTCAACATTTCCCAAAAATAATGAATGATTTGCTCTTTTTTTACCTCCATCATACAAGAACCATGAACATATTCCTGTAACATTCAGTGATATCCTGTAGGGGTGGGGGGGGAAATCCATACAGCGTAGTATCGCGATATTTTCCGTGGCAATACTGTATCGATACACAGACGCAAGTATCAATCTTTTATTATACATGTGTTGGTCTGCTTGACAATCCCATTTTGCAGCAATAAAATTGAGGTGAGATGAACAAACAGAGAAATTGTTGACAAAGATTCCTTTTGGGGACATCATTTGAAATTGGGAAACATTTGAAGTTGGAAATAAGGTATTAAATTGCACTATATCTATAAGACCTATCTTTTTGATGTTGCTTTTCTTTAAATAATCTATTTTATTAACTTTAATTTCTTATACTGCACTGTAACTTTTATTCTTATACTGCACTATCAATTTTATTCTTGTCTTTTAATGTTTTTAATTTGTTTATTATTGTTTTTTAATTGTTTTCTAACTGCTCTTTAATGTTTTATGTAAAGCACTTTGAATTGCCCTGTTGCTGAAATGTGCTATATAAATAAAGCTGCCTTGCCTTGCCTTGCCTATATCGCAGAATATTGCAATATGTTTAAAATGGCAATAATATGGTATCGTGACATAAGTATTGTGATGATATGGTATTGTGAGGCCTCTGGTGATTCCCACTCCTAATATCCTGTTATTATTCTCAACAGCAAATCTAAACCACAACCTGCGACCCAAACACACTTTACTTTTCTATCACAGCCAGCTGTCATTCATTGATGACAAGTGAGAATGTGGGAAATATAGTGATTCTAATAAAATCTGCGTGTTCACTCTTTCACCAGCTGATCACAAACTGAGCTGTGATGGAGGTGAAGAAATTGGATCCACAGTATACACGGAGAGCCAGGTGACTTTGACCCTGCAGGCTCGGATGTTTCTGGTGCACACATGCTGTGTTTGTTTGGGTTCTGCCCGGTTTAAACATGAACATGCAGACACACTATCACACATCAACGCGTATGCTGTTGGCAGAGTCTGTGTCTATGGGCCCTTTTTTAACGATCTGAAACGCAAGTATCAAACGTGAAACGCAAGTAGCTTTGTGGGCGGATCTCCAGCGTGGGCCTCCAAACGCACCACCTGCTCCTGTTGTGCCCCTTCCTCCTCCCCCCACTCCATCTCCGTCCACCCGCTCCACCAGGAGCATAACGCACATTGCCACTCCCGGACCAGATTCCACCGGAGTGTCCAATCCCGCCGTAGTTCAACATCACGTCTCCTTAAGTCCTCTAATATTTCCTCATTTATGTCATCAACACATCCATGATTCATGGAAATGTAAATGTAATGTAAAACACAACAAGCCACAAAGAATGCTGCGACTTTTTGAGGGCTGTACTGTAAAGTGCCTCCTGACCTATCCAAACACCTGAAGCGCATTTTCAGTAATATTTTTCCTTTGTAATTATGTATGGTTTGCAAAAATGGGAACTGCTGCATCCGTGTAGATGAGAGAAAAAAAGAGTATGTGCGTTGTGCACACGCTACATTATGGCCAAGCATGCACCCCTAAAATAGCATCTGAATAACGCGCCACTGACTTTAGACCAGGTTTTTTCAGTGGCGGAATTGTTTTCTGAAACTGCAAAATAGCATCAGAACAGAATAGCGCCGGAACACGCCTCCTCTTTTCGCTGAACCGCCCCCGGGAGCACAAATACATTCCCTATTTTACTGACGTGCGTCTGTGGAGGGAAAAGTCCGCTGTGCGTCGGGTGCAAAATAGGAATGATACATGCGTCGGCGTACAGAGTCAATTGCGCTGAGTGCAAGATAGGGCCCTAAGTATCTTAGTGTCTAAGTCAAGGTGTCATTTGAAACCAAAATAATACTTTTTTCATACCTTTATTATTATTATTATTATTATTATTATTTTTAATAAAAGAAGCCAAACTTATATAATTTTAGAGCCAGTTCATGTAAAGCTGCTTACATACTGACCAGACGGTCGACCGTTGAAAGAAAAGCCAGTCGAAATGATCAGTCTCCCCGTGTTGGTCCAAAAAGTGCCACAGAACACACCAAAGAGACGAGACGAGACGTAATGCATCTCTATAACAGCAGGCAGCGCTAATCTGTATTGTTGCCCAGGAAATGAAAACCAGCAGCTGATTGGACGAACGCGTCACATGGGTTTGTTTTCTCCAGAAATTCAAAGCCAGACTGTCATGGCGGCCGTTCAGAATACGATCTCATATTGTACTAAAATAGTTCACTGAAACATGTTTCTGAAAACATTTTAAGCGAGAAAAAGGCCGTGCAGTTGCTGAATCTGTGTTCATTTCAGCTCAACAAAGGTCAGTTTAGAAGATTTTCGTCAGATTTTGAGAGACTCTAGTCAAGCTCATTCCGCTCCCCATTTCCGGGTGAGTCCCGACTGCCCTGCCGGCGACTGAACATGTCAGGTCGGCCAAAATGAACGCCGACAGCCCCCCAGACTGACGACGACACACTGAACAGATTTGCGTCACTGACCTCGCCAGATTGTCTAACGGCCAATAATCGGCTGTGTCCCGGCTATAACTCTTGCTAAACAGCACTGACTGTGACAACTGGGGTTAAAATGCAAAAATGTAGTGTAACTGTACTGTAGAAAGTATGTCAAGGTCATAATCAAACCAGCTTAATAACGTTTTACACTATCCGTGTACAATATCTATCTAACATTAGCTCACACTCATACCACACCAAGCAAGGTTGTACCAGCAAAACCCATACGTGTAGTGAAATGAGCAAGAATGTGTTTTATTGCTTGTGACGTTCTTCGGAAGCAGTCCATTAAATTACCAAACTAAAATGACATAAATCGCACCAAAACAATAAAACAACATTACTGATATATATTCATCCAATTGCCCAACCCTAGCTAATACTGACAATAATGCTGTCAAGTAACACTGTGAGTGGTGGCCGGGTTGTCTCGGTTGGTAGAGCAGGCGCACATATATAGAGGTTTACTTCTCGACGCAGCGGCCGTGGGTTCGACTCCGACCTGCGGTCCTTTGCTGTATGTCATTCCCCCCTCTCTCTCCCCTTTCATGTCTTCATCTGTCCTATGGAAATAAAGGCCTAAAATGCCCGAAAAAATTATCTTAAAAAAACAAAATTGTGCTGTATTATGACAGTAACTACCGTAAAGCCTTAGTAGGCAAAGAGACAACCTAAGAGGCTTTATGCAACACTCCTAAATGGTCCCCTTAGCTTAGGGAAATATTTTGCATAAGGACAAACTTAACCGGGCACTTGCTCTCTCTGCCATTCCACCACTGAGAAAACTATTAAGAATGTACAGTAGTCTTGCTTTAAATGTTGTCTAAAGATCAAGGAACAAGTGAAGAAGACAACTAATCAGAGCCAGCATTCAACGCCTGCACATTTTTACCCAAAAGTATCCAGCCCTATAAGTGTCATGTGGTTTCTGTAGAGAAGCTGAGAAACAAAACAACTGAAGGATCCACGAGAGAATAAGAAAAAAAGATCAAGAGAGAGTGCTTTGTGTGTGGTTTGTGTGTGTTTTGTGTGTGTTTTTCTCTGTACTGACCTGCACTTCTGAGTCAGCGCTGACAGGTTGTAGCTGGAACCAGGTGTCTTTGCCGTGATATTTCTGCAGGTCCTCTTTCTTCACTGCAACCTTGCCTACACACACACACACATTATAACACAAAGAAAAATGAGCTCAGGTTCCTAACAATGATCTACGTGTTCAGATGCAAGCTTCAACAAACACTCAACCAACACCCACACACCTGCTCACATGCTGTCAATCCACACGTCGCATCTCTTTTAAATGCATGTAGGCATCCTGGTGCAGAAATACTCACAAAGTGTCAGTGGCCTGAATATGACCCTGTCATTTCTACCCTGAAAGTAACAAGCTACTTTTCGGTTTCCAACACCCACACCCACACCCACACCCACACCCACACACACCCACCCACACACACACACACACACACACACACACACACACACACACACACACACACACACACACACACACACACACACACACACACACACACACACACACACACACACACACACAGGAGCTGTTGATGATACAAAACACACCCTAAAAAAGATTTTTCAGTTTGTGGCTGGTGGTCACAAACACACACACACACACATACACACACACACACACACGCATCGGATACAAATCCACCAATATGCACACTGACACACCCAAAGATACTGACAAAAACATCCGCCCTCACACAAACAGACACACACCTTTTTCGTGCCAACAGTGTAACTATAAGGGACCTTAAAGGAATAATTAGACAATTTGTGAAAGATGATTATTGGCTTTCTTGGCGAGAATTAGATGAGAAGATTGATACCAATCATGTCTGTTTAATATGAAGCTACAGCCAGCAACCCGTGTCTGCCACAATTTTCAAAGCGCAAGTTACTTCAATATATAACAAAGAAAAGAAGCAAATTCTTACATTTAAGAAACTGGAGCAACAATTTTTCTTGATAAAAGACTCAAACGAATTCTGAATTATTAAAATTGTTGCCTTTTTTCTATCGATCATGTTATTTATTTACTTGTTTGTTTTAATTGTTTGAAATTATAAGGTTCAAGCTGAAAATTTAAATTCAACCTGTGGTATCCACATATGGTCTTTGACCGTTACTTTAAACTTGAGTTTAGAGTGATTGGTTGTTTTAAAAGCACTCTGCGGTTACAGTATACATCTGAAAAGAAAGTTGTTGTATAACAAAGTAGCATGAAGAAATTCGTGATTCATTTTCCAAGCTGCGATGGAGTTGGAGCGGAGTTTACAACAGATGGAGCAGCAGTTCACTCACCGATACTGGAGTCCCTCCTGAAGACGTCCCTGTCGAAGATGTAGAAGGAGAGATGTCTGAAGCTACGTGGGATCTCGCAGTAAAAGTCCTCCCCGTAGAACGGACTGGAGGTGAGAGGAGACACAATTTGAACTGTGATTAGAGACTCCTCTCATCGAGCATGTTTTACCCCAAACACAAATGTAGTTTTAGACATTTAGTGGTTGAAAGATGAGAAGAAGGCATGAGGGAAAAAAGAGGATTGGGAAAACCTCCTGTAAATCTCCTGTAGAAATAAAGTTAAAAAAAGCATGTCTAAAATAAAAAATAGATCATCATTTGTGCCCAAACATGATTGATTTTGTCCCCTGGACAGACATAAAATAACATCACATGCATTTACATCTTGCCATGAGTCATAATGACTCTACAGCTTGTTTGCCTACAAAAATTGGCCTGTTTGTGACCACTGGCTGGAAGGTACATCAGCTGCCACTCTCTGCCTCACCTAAACAACGACCATAGATCAATTACAGCAATGAGAATCTCGTGAGCTGAGCCCTCAGAGCTGCTACTAACAATTACTGACTTCTTCTGTAACTCTGCAGGCATGAAGACACAGAGGGGTGGGTGGGTGTTCAGGCCGGCAGAGGCATGACTGCATTTATAAACAATCCTACAAATACAGGATGTCTAAAGTAATAATGTTGAAGATTGGCTGCAATGGCAATGGGGGTGGTGATGGCGCAGTGGATATGACCCATGCCTTTGGTGTGGGAGACCTGGGTTTGATTCCCACTGAGATACATCAACCAATGTGTCCCTGGGCAAGACACTTAACCCCTAGTTGCTCTAGAAGCGTGCAACCTCTGATATATAGCAATTGTAAGTCGCTTTGGATAAAAGCGTCAGCTAAATGACATGTAATGTAATCATGCAATGGTGAAAGCTCTGTCGCCCCAGGTACAGTGCTTGAGTGGTGGGGAGGGGAGGTCTGCGTCAGAGGAGCGGAGGTTACGGGGGGGGTTGTGGCGGTGGAGCAGGTCTGTGAGGTAGGAAGGAGCCTGGTTATGGAGGGCTTTGTGGGTTCGGAGGAGGACTTTAAACTCCTCCTCACCCAGAAGAAAATGATGATTGAGTCTATGGCCCACTGATTAAAGCCCTTGCATTTGCAGTATTACGAGCTGGGTTTCTGTGGCGACATTCCTGAGAAAATCACAAGCGACGAACAGTTAGTGTTTTCCATCACCCAGCAGTGGTGAGTCTGCCGGAGAGCTAATGCAGCAGACTCGCTCTTCAACTTGTGTCTTAAATAGCGTTCTGTTCGGATCTCTGGGAAGTTAGAGCCAAAAACACACCTGCAATTACCGCTTATCATCACCATAGGATCCACCAAAAAGAACGAAACAGAGATCTTTGAGACTGTGACTTTAAATAAATGTAATTTAATTTTGTAAGCTCTGTGTGCAGGAAGGATCTCACTTGTTTCCTGATCAGATGAAAAATGTGAACGTTCTGGGCTGTGAAATCAAAGAGGAAGGGAATCACAATCCATGATCTTTTGGTAATACTGCGATACAATGTGCAGTCTATATGCAGACAATATGCAGGCGTCTGACTGAAGAAGTTGATATATTCTTTATGTATTGTATCTTAAATGTTAAAATTCCACTAGTGACACAGTCCATCATAAAATCATTTTCTCTTAAGCTTGGCTTGAAATACTGTATAAGATATTTCCACTACACAGAATTCTGCTGTGTTTGAAATAACACACCTTGATTGAGTTATTCTGTGGACAAAAAATGTAAGAAATGTAAATAGAGAGACAAAGCTAGTAGAGAGAACATGTTTCATTGAAATACTAAAGTTAAATAGTATCAATTCTGTCAATATAATAGTTGTGAACTATCACATTAGCTCTAACCAAGTGAATTAAATCGTAAATCTTTCAATGCATAAAGGCAGGGAGTTACCGTATGTGAAAAAATGTGTTTACAAGTCTCAGCCTTGAGTTTAGACCGCCGAGAAAGTGGTTGTAATTTGACTTTCATGATTGCACCTTTCTGTATATACAGACTGAAAGGATGACAAACAAAAACGGGTGGAGGGCCCCTCAACATACCAAAGGGACTTCTCAATGATCTTGGTCCTGAAGACCTCTTCTTGGTCCAGGTTGACGGTGCAGTAGCAGTCCCTCATCCTGTTTGGCCCCGGGTACGGAGGGATGTTTTTTGCTTCTCCTGCACAAAGAAAAGGGAGTGTGAGCATTTTTTATTTATTTAGGAACGCTGTTGTAAGCAATAGAAATGAGTTTAATCAAGCACACTGCTGTAAGTTAGTGACGACAGATAAATTGTATTTTCACCGTCATCGCGATATGAACATGCGCAATAAACAAATCGCAAAAGGGTGCCAACAACACAATGAATGAGAAAACTCATTTTATTTAGGGATGGGTACCAGATCCCAGTATTAAAAGCAGCCTCTCCCCTGCTCTGTGTCGGGGCTGAGCTCCAAGCTGTCTGTATAAAGTCTAACTGTTTATCCTCGTTTGCCACGTATCTTAAAATTTAGCAAAATCTTGTAAACTTAGCTGCTGGCTGAGACAAACCAGCTCCTTCTCCCTCTACCAGCGGTACCTGCACATGGCTAATTGTTAAGTATGTCAATGATGTCATCGGACATTGGCGGTGAACGTGTGAGTACCTGATTTACCTCAGCAAAGGGAGGAGGACAGGATGAATGACTGATCCTGACTCAAGTTGGTGACAAATAAATCTCTTCTTTAGCTCATTTTTTTCTAAACTTCACTCAGTATCTTGATGTCAGGAATATTATTTATTTTATTGACATGTTAGATAGTTTCCAGTGCGATAATAATGAGTTTATATCGTAACTTTGCTGCTGTAAACATTACTGTTGCTGCTCTACAAACAACATTTAGCCTAGTTATATTTAAAATATTGTATTCTAATTAGGGGCTGACATGGGAAATGTATCGCTAACATGCACACTTCAATATTTGTTTATTTATCACAAGTCATATCGTCATCGCATTACTGAACATTTTCACACATTTTCCTCATATGGGCCTACAGTAAGTAATAAGTTATTTAACACTGAAAGCATGCAAAGTAAAAAAAAAATTGTATTATGTAAGTTCACACCTGTTTTAGCTTTGAATAATATGAATAATCACGTATAATGAGTTTAACTCTGTCAGGGTGACTACTTTTACACCGGACGCACAAATATTAAGCCGTGCTCTCACAAACAGACACATTAATAACAAATAACATGTGTTTGTTGTGTGTGTGACGTCTGCGTTGTCTGTGAATGAAAGAATCTGCGTGGGACATTTCCTGAATCTGTTAATCAAACATGTGTGACAGATACAACACCCTTTCACAAGAATGTGGTCAAACCACCCACTGACAGACATACACACACGTACGCATGCAAGCGCACACACACACACACACACACACACACACACACACACACACACACACACACACACACAGAGGTGGTGCTCCAGTCCCTCAGGAGCAATACATTCTCCTTTATAAAGCCATGGATCCATGTTAGTCAGTACTCTGTTCACTTCACCTTTAGGACTCATGGGACTCGGAGTGTAAAGTTACATGTGTGCGAGTGCAACATTGTCATTGTTTGCTCCAATAACGCTCCATTATCTGCATGGGAGTCTGATGCTGCCTTTCAGCCGACATCTGGGGAGTTATTTTGGTCCTTAAAAGACCAACTTCTTCACAATGACAGCATGAGTGTGTGGTTGGGTGCTGCAAACTGATCCTTAAAATGTTGATCATCTACAACAGTGGATCCCAACATTTTACTGTGAACCTGCAAAATCAAACAATGTCTACTGTCTAAATTGTTTAATTTGAAGAATTTTTGAGAGGCCTTAAAATATAAAGTGTCATTTCACAAGACAAAAAAACATTATAACAAAGCTTAATTTAAAACAATAATGTCATCTTGTGAGCCCTTGTATTTATCTTGGGACACAATCCCCACTTTGGGAACTGCTGATGTAGCTTTTTCTTTTGCTCCTTTAGGGGTGTTAACGCCTAAAAATAAACCAATCAAAACAGCATTTCTACAGTCTGTTCAAAGAGAACACTTTCTGTTGCTGCACTAGGAAACAGTTTAAATATACTATGCAGTAGAAATCTTGAGCTACTTTATGGCAGAGCATTGTACACAATGCAGTGTTTTCGACCCTGGAGGGGAAGAAGGGGAGAGAGAGAGAGAGAGCGAGAGAGTTGGCATTTGACACTAGATAACGGACTGTTAAACAGCTAAACAGATAGCTACCTTCAGATGAAATAAGTCATTTTTCCTCAATATGTCTGCACATGAATGCAGCAGCCCAATTAGACATTTTGCTCAATTTCTCAACTCCAGCAAAAAGTAAAAAGTGATTTTTTTCTGTCACCTCAAATAAATTCTATGAATGGGAAACACTACACTTGCCATCCCTCCAGCTCTGACACCTCATGTTTAGAATTTCACAAGAATCGAAACTCATCACAGAACCATTTTAAAACATGATAAGGAAGAGTTGGTGTTGCAACAGAATGAATAAGAGGAGGAGGAGGGACAGGGACGTGAGTAATCCCATTTGTCATGAAACACTCACTAACATGCAATTACACTGTTTGGATAAAACCTGTGATTTATTTAAACACCGGTAGGCTAGTTCTGCAGCCATGAGACCAATCGGTTAAGCAAAAGTCCTGCAGTAAAATGTCACTATTTGAAGGATATGTCATCCTTTTAATTAAAAAACAGGATTTGTTGACGATAAGTAAAAAATGCCAGGCGTATCTTTTTAGCACTTCTACACAATGTGCCGTTGTTGCTAAAAAAAAAAAAAGTCTTTGTAAAATTGAAATCTGCAATCAGAGTGACAAATAGTCAGTTACGAAAGAGAGCCTATTTGGTACATCTCAACCTTTGGTCCATAATACTCAAAGGATAAATATAAAACCATGCTGAGACAAACAGAGGTGATTAAGTGTCTCTCTGTGGGGTTTGTAACACAACACAGTGTTATGACTGTGTCTCTGGGGCCTGATTCATATTGTATGTGGTTCATTACACAACAATGCAAAATAACAACATTCATTCACAAATTGCAAAGACACCTGAGCTGTAAAACAGGACACACGCTCCATTGCTTCGATTTGTTGTTACAGAACCCGACTCGGTCTGTGTTTATGTGTGAGAGCAGCGCGATGACGCAAGTCTCTCTTATCTCTGTCTTTATCCTTTTACTTCCCACTGTTATTCCATCTCCCTCCTGTGTTGTCTTCTCCTCCGATTCTCTCTAGTTTTTTTCGCCCACATTTATTTTATCTCCCTCCTGTAATTCATTCATTCATCTCTCCTGCTCCTGAATTCCCTCCAATCTCTGTTTTCCTGCTCTCATTCATGACCTGCGAGGTCCCTTGACTGGATTACACCATCCAAGTCATCCTAGCTTTCTCAGCTCTTTTGTGTGTGTGTGTGTGTGTGTGTGTGTGTGTGTGTGTGTGTGTGTGTGTGTGTGTTTAATGACTTAACTCACAGCGTAAAAACAAATCTGTGTTAAAATCTGAGCTACTGCAGAAGGGAAAACATACAGTTTCTCTGCATAGGTGGACCAAGTGCAACATCTAAGAATTATGGCGTTTTTCCATTACATGGTACCTGCTCGACTCGCCTCGACTACTCGCCTTTTTTGTTTTTCCATTATGAAAAAAAGTCTCTGGTACTAGCTAACAGGTACTTTTCTTTTTAGTATCACCTCCGTCGTGGTTCCAAGCGAGCTGAGGCGATACCAAAAGGTGACGTGAAAACCTGCAGACTACTGATTGGTCAGAGAGAATCGTCACTAATCACTGCGTCACCATTGCTAGCGACAGACGGGGGTGTCCTAAACAAACCCGCCATTTTTAAATAGTTTAGTCAGCTGTGTTTTTTTTGCTGCCTCCAGCTTCTTTTGAAACTAGATTTGTCTCCTGGCTGTGGCGATAGCCACATGTCGAGAGTCAAAAACAACACACCTTCGACGTTCTGTGTGTGTGTGTGTGTCGTGTTAGGTCACGGCAGTTTTCCTGCGGCGTCGCTATGACGACCAGCCACGCTCGCCTCACGCATGAGGCGGTACTAAATCTGCAATGGAAAATGGAGGACGGGGCACCGCGACCGAGTCGAGTCGAGCAGAGCAGAGCTGGTACCAGTAGTGGGTAAGCGCCATTAGAGACTAACAGAGGTGATTGACTGGTTTGATCTAACCAAAGATATATTGGTATCAGCGTATACGCTGACAAATACAGTAAGAAACAAAAAAACTTAAAACTGTATGGCAATGTCAAATTGTAATCCCATAAACTACTCGTTACTGAAAAAAAGACAATATCATCTGCGAGTCGGGCTTCTGAGACGCTCCCGGTGTGGTATGGCGCGTAGTGGAGGACGGAAATAACAGGAACGCAGCACAGACGCACCCGGTGGAAAATGGCTGCAAGATTTGATAGGTTGTAGAGATGGGTTTGGGAGAGGGAGGGGTTTTATTTTGTGTAGAGTGTTAAATGTTCTAAATAAATATCAAAATGTTATATTTACATAGGATAAATAGGTTTGGAATTATTTTTACAACTGAAATTAATTAGTTGTTATTACAGACGTAAAGTACAGTAAAAAAGGGTACCGTTAGGTACCGGAACTGAATTTCAGGTACCAGTAAAAATGTGAACGGTACCCAACCCTACTCACCCAAGCCATATCTCTACGTGCTGTAGGCTAGACGAAAAAAAGAGCTGCAGCCGAGGCCGCGACCGACTGAACTGTGCTTATAGTTAGATAAAGTTGTGGAAAGAAAATACTGGGAACCAAGCAATCGGCCCTTTCTGAAAAGGCACGCGCTCCAAACGGAGTCTGCACTAGTTAGGCTAAAAGATGCAAAACCACCAGTAACGTCCCATAAGTAGCATCAGCCCAGTCATTACCACAGTTACAGATGCAGACATTCTGCTGCTTCCTGTTAAGGGGAGAAGGAAGTGCTGGACAGTTGTCTTTCCGGATGAGTTGATAAGGAGCAGAGTTTGTCGGATTGAGCAAAGTTTACGACAATAGTAAGGGTGGAGTATACAAGTTTTGCATATGTGTTTTTTTGTGATCAAATTTGTATTTTCCATATGTAAATAAACATGCAAAAGGGCAACATATTTGTTTACATGACGTGTGTGTGTGTTTATGTTTAATGAAGAGTGAGTCTGTTACAAAAGAAAGGATAAGCCTCTCAAGTAACCTGCCGTTCAACACATTAGATTAAAGACAACCAGAGTGTGTAATCCTCTGTCTCAGTATGTCGATCTTTCTCTATTACTTTCTTTTTATGCTGGACTATGTGTCGTCTGAACCCCCTTTTTTGCTTTTCATCAATGTACGGCCTGTGTCGCGTCATTGCTTTCCTTTTCCTTTTCAAAATTAGCTCTAACCTGATTTCACTTTCCTCTATTTCTGGTCGCTTCCTTTTTTTTTTTTTTTCATCTCTCTCATTTACTTTCTCCAGAGGGGGTGTGTTTTCTCTCTTCAAGATACAAAATAAGAAGATAAAAGAAAAAGAAAAGAAAAAAACTACAGCAGCTTTCTCTTTTCATCAACCATCACTAGCTGCCCTTGGAGAATATCTTGCCCTAGTATCTCAGCAAAAACAAAGTGCAAAGACACACTCTCGGCACTTGTGTGAGTGCTGTGGTGGTGTGCACGCAAAACATGGGGGCGTTGAGCAGCGCTGCAGAGAAATAATGATGACAGGAACACCCCAAAGAGGGCGAGAGTGAATGGGAGGCCATTGAGACATTCAAAAAAAAGGCTGACTCCCCACCTCATTTCTGCAGAGGAAAGTGAAGAAAAGGAGGCTCAGACGGAAGAAATCGGGAAGCACAAGCGATTGAAGCAATGTAAATGGACGCAGTGAATGTGTAGCTTTGTTCCTCTTCCTCCTCTGTTGACTAGTTTCAGTCGCCAACACTCATGTGTACAGTTACAGACGCGGTGCTCCACTCGTTATTCTAATCTTCTCTGACATGAACACATTCAAGGATACATTGGCGTGAATGCTTTCAGTGGCTGTGTGCTTGACTAGCAGGCCTGGGAAATAGGCTTTAAGGAAGGGAAGAAGTGAGGGGGGTTGTTAGTGAGAAAAAAACAAGCAGTCAACCAAGGGTGAGAGAGGAGGAAGACTGGAGAGAGAGAGAGCAAGAGAGAGAGAAAGTGAGAGAGAGAGAGAGAGAGAGAGAGAAGTCAGTCAGTCAGATAGAAAACTGGAAAATGGTTAGCTGTGGAGAAAGCTACAACAGGAAATGAGATGAGGAGAAAGGAATTTACACTGGATCCAAGATGTAGTTTAAAGCAGTGAACAACCCAGTTACCCCTGTGTGTGTGTGTGTGTGTGTGTGTGTGTGTGTGTGTGTGTGTGTGTGTGTGTGTGTGTGTGTGTGTGTGTGTGTGTGTGTGTGTGTGTGTGTGTGTGTGTGTGTGTGTGTGTGTGTGTGTGTGAGAGAGAGAGAGAGACACACCGTGAGAATGGAAAGAAGGACTGAAACTTGTAAGAGGACAATTTATTATCCCACATTCAATACTCAGTTCCTTTGATGGTCCTAAGTAGAGACTCAAAACAAGAACCGAAACACAACTGTAAGTCTTTCGTGTCCTTCAGAAAATGACAAAACATAAAAACGCTACACACACACCCCACACACACATGCAGGTGTTTTTGTAAATGAAGTGCCATAATCCAAGGTGAGCACCCGTCAAGAGGTCCAACTCTGAGAATAAATATGACACCACTGAAATGAAAATAAGCAACACTGTCTGTGACCACTTTGAACCCACTCTTGCTATTCTTGAAACCCACTATCAATGAAAACCTGTTAACCTCTAAAAGCCTAGTTTCACCCTTCAATTTCCACTCCACCTCGAATGTTTTAAAAGGTACAGCCCTCTGTGGTCAGCTTGCATGTCAGTTACAGAAACGTCAGATAGTGACAATATTTCACAACTGCAGCAAACCACCAGTGCGGCATGATCTACTTCTCCACTGTCCAAATATGTTCCTGACAATCACAGTTTTGCCAAAAGCAGCTGAAAGAAAAGGCGTTTCAGGGCTCTGAGGAGGGCAACAGTGGGATATGGTTGGTAATAAATAAAACTACAAACTTTTTATAGCCTACACGGGCTGAATGTTTGCTACCAAAGACAAGTTTGAGTGGAGTATAACTATAAGTAGCTTAAAGGTCAGATAACAAATAAAAGATCCCACCCTGTTTGACAACATGACATATATCACAGTTTACAATGAATCTGCTTGTTTTATATTTAATTGAAGCTACATTTACATCTCTGATACTGAGCCACAAATCCAAGACACAATCTTTTCTACACCACAACATGAAATAGTACTGATTATGTATGCATCATTTAGAAACATTTCTCCTAAATTTAGCCTGATATATTTAATGTCTTTAGAAAATGTGGGATCTTGACTACAATTTGTAATAATGTTTTCTGGGTTTGAACAAATCTGGTGAGTCAGTGCCTTAACTGTCAGTGTCAATACTTATTTTGCTCTTATTTAACAGCTGGTTTGGTTTATAAGCTGGTCACAGCAGCAGACCTAACTACTGCTGACTGTACCAACCTACACTTTTACATGCAATGCTGCTTGTCACAAATTGTCCGCCAGCTGTGCTGAAGTTGTCGAGCAGCATGAGGAGGAACGGTGTGGAAAAAAAGGGAGTTTACAGTTAAAGACTGGCTGTGCTGCACACCACAGTCTCTGTGATAAACCGGTGTTCAGTTACTGATCAAACTCGCTCTCCATTTAGTGTGTCCTAGAGCTAATGTTCAGACAGAGCCGTTACGTCTCAATGAATAACTTAAGTACAACAAAAATACACAAACATGCACACTAAAGGACACGCTGCTTACATGTTAGAAATTAGGGTCAGAAACCTGGTTTGTTCATTCAGGATGTGGGTGTAGACAGACCATTGTGGTGCCATGGTGGAGTTAGAAGTACAAGAAGCTGATTTCACAGCTTCATGTTGTTGTTTTTTTAAACTTCTAGAAAAAAATATTAAAAATGTCAAATGTGGACAACTCTCCCCTACATACACTCACAAACAGGCTTGGCACACACAATAACGAGACGATATGATATCTTTTGCAAGCACAGGAAAGGGAGAGTAGGTTGGGTGCAAGTCCCTGTATGTGGCAAGCCAGAGGAGAGTGACACTGTTGCAGAACCTGATTTAATCAGCGTGTGTTGAACTTTCTGTTGAAGCAATTTCGCTTTTTCACAACATAGAAACGATATGGTAACTTGCTTCTGACACATTTGGAGTTTCTCTCCCTACTTGTTCAGCACGGTGAACGTTTTCGTGCTCATGTCATTGTCAGCAGATAGAGGTCACACCAGGGAGGGATCAAGTCTACTTCTACCACGGGGCACGTGAAGGACATCATGAAGGAGCGGCACTCTATTTACCCCTGCTGACCCTGCATGCTGGGTCTACGGCTGTATTTCCCCGCTATTCCTGGTACTGTGTTGTCGTGGAGGGCACATTACCAAGCGCAGGGAGAGCTGCAACCCGGATTATTCCACCAGCCTAAAGCTGCCTGGACCGAAACTCGGCCTGCGTCTAAACAGTCAACACACATGTTTCCAGCAAACAAATTCCCAAAGAGCTGGCCTTCCAGAACAAAATGGAGAACCAGTCACATAAATACCTCTATGCACACATTAGGGGTAGTATAAAGCTAAAACGCCCCCCCCACACACACACACCTTCTTATAACGCAATCATAGTCTCGTATGATGCTTGTTATTTTTCTTAATAAATGAATGAATAAATGAACCCTTCACCTAAATAAGAGCGGGAGTCCTCCACACAAAATAGTCGTCGCCTCCCTCTCCCTGTCACTACATGTCTCCCCTGGACAGGAGGGAGTTTGGGAACCTCTGCTTGCCAGCTGTCAAGGGAAATGGGGGGGTCGGGGGGGGACTGGTCACTGCAAATTTTTCCCTCCCAGGCTCAGGCCGCATTCACACAGCCTGCGTCGGCCGTCCGACAGTCCGGGAAACAACGCAAATCTTTCCAAACATTTTGAATGGGGGTAGTGCGTTTAGGCTGCAGCGGGGTTTGAAAAGTTTAGACCGACTCAACTTTTGGAGAAATGCAACCCTGCGTCACGCTGCGGTGGCGAATCATGTAGCCGGACATCTGACTTGTCAGTGTGTTTGTGTGAGCTATGGTTTGAGGCGATGTGAGAGTCCCGTACAGTAAACAGGAAACGTCACGGCCTTTATCACTGCCACAAGAACGTTTTAAAACAAACAAAAAAAAGAAAAACACAAGCACTGAACTGCCTGGGAGTTTGTGTAATAGCTGAATGTTTCCTGCAACAAGAAAGCTCACCCTATGTCCTAGTTGTGTCTTTTCTTTCTTTCTCTCCAGTGAAATAAAGCTGCGGTCGGAAACGTCGAGATCTATGAATGATCTGACGGAAAACAGTAATTGTGAAATATAAAGTATATGTGTGCTACGTTGGGGAGGATAAATAACACAACAAGACATCACACAAATGGGCCGTTTGTTAAGTGGCACTCCCACCATCGCACAATCCTGCGGAAAATCGCTGGATCACTGTTTCTGGTCTGAGCGTAGTTTCAGCCAGCCTCAGTCATCCAGCCTAAGCTGCCTGAATTCAGCCACCCACTCCTATTTCCTCGACCTCTAACACTTTACCTCCTCTAATATGTAATCTAGTGTTTCTTCTAAAGTGGTCCACTCCCACTATTGTCACTACATCCAAAATTACACTTGTACTGTTCTGAATCAGAATACCTTATTGATCCCTCAGGCAAATGATTTAGTTGCAGTTGCTCACAGTCAAATTCAAGGTAAACTAACAGTAAGAAAAGCCAATAAGTGTATAAAGTAACAAAAGTAACATAGCTACAGTAAGTAACAAATAAAAAATGTTAAGTAGAAGTAAGTGAGATTAGGTTACATGTAAGATTTGGTTAAAAAGATTGTTTCAAATGGATTGTTACAACACTGTAAAGCCTCAGCAGTGCAAGTTGAGTAGCTTACGAGGAGAACTAATGCCGTGTTTAGTGGAGATCTAGTCCCAGGCCAATCCAATAACTTACATCCTCTGCCACATCACCTGGCACCAGGCGCACACTGAACTCTGGAAGGATCTAAACCTTTAAATTGGGGATTGAACAGCAAAGCCAAATCTAATTCATTCAATATTTAATTTTTCCACAGATGTACCATTGCTCACTGACACTTACCTACTAGCAGTGGGGTTTAAGATGTCTAAGTAATTCATTTTTTTAAATTCATTTAAAGGTCCCATGGCATAAAAAAAAGAGTTTTTTTAACATTAATATGCTTTTCAGGTCCGAGCCCTGGGTATCCGGATCTGCCTTTGAGAAAATGAAAGCTCAGATGGGCCGATCTGGAATCTCCTCCTTATGAGGTCATAAGGAGCAAGGTTACCTCCCCTTTCTCTGCTGTGCCCGCCTAGAGAATTTGGCCCACCCATGAGAGAGAGAGAGAGAGACATCATTGCTTTCAAACGAGCAAAGTGGCAGTTGGTCAAGGCCACACCCCCCCCCACCCTCTCTCCTCCTCCATAGCTACAGACACAGAAATGGCACATCCTAAGGAAAGCTCATTGTGGGACTGGCTCTAGTGGCTGTAATTCTGCACAAAGGCTGAATTTCGGGAAAGAGACTTCAGATACAGTATTAGGGGACCACTAAGGTCTATATAAAAGCATCCAAAGAGCACCATGTCATGGGACCTTTAAAGAAACCAATATATGGTTTGATGTGTTTTCCAGTGTTCCGAGTTTGCTAAACTGTGTGTCTAGCGGTGACAGAGATGTTGAAAGCACGCATGTTGTTGTTAATTAGTGCAAAGTCCTGACTCCAGCTGTGCCGCTGAGAGTCCCTCCTGTCTCTCTGAGACACAGTCGCTGACAGATGAAGCACAGCCTGCTCCTGTATGTGAGACACCACCTCTGTCCCTCGCTCTGTGTATCCCTACATCTGCTTTGCATTAGCTTGTTGCCATGCAGGAAAAAACACAAATTCTTTTGTAGTCTATTCCAGCTAATCAGGAAGTGAATTGGGGGTAGTGTCCTGTTTCCTGTGTTCGCCAGACACAACGAACTCGGGCCCAGTAGCCCCGTTCGGTTTCCGAATCCAGTGTGTTCATCCAGGAAACTGAGGAGAGTCATCACCTGGTGGAGCTTAACAATTATAAATCATCTCTCTCTCTCTCTCTCTCTCTCTCTCTCTCTCTTACAGATATTTGGCAGATTTTCAGCTCTGAGTCATCAGCCAGCCTCAGTCTCATGCCAAAGCACAAGACTTTGATGAAAACAATGTAATGCAAGGGTTACATTACCGGGAGCAGAGTGCCGTAGGGATCGGACTGACAGCGAGTATGACTGCTGCTAGTAACGGTGTAAACTCTACTGTTGTCACTGTATGACAATACAAAAGAACTATAACTGAGGAAACGCAACAATACAGGCTTAGAAGTGAAATCAACATAAATGTGCTTCATCAGTAAACTGTAAATAACAAGTCATGACATCATGCTATAAAGGCAGGAATCTCTGTGAGTCTGTCCGGTAATCTGTCTTTGAATTTGGTGACCCACATACGCGAAAGACATCACACGCAGCACGCTGTGTGCGAAAAAGGTCAAATGCAGCACCCTGTCTGCAGCCGGCTACCGGAGACTATTTGGAAATGAATATCTGTGCTGTGTATTTCACCATGTGTGTTTCTGAGCACGGATGCTGGATATACCAATGTTACAATCAAACTCTTCTTCATTTCCCTGGAGTCAGCAAGCATGAGTGGATAGCCTACAGAAACACTGTTGCAACTCAAATTGTATGTCACACTAACTTATAACACTAATAACCTGACCTCTGCTAAATAAATCCATGCTTTGAAGCAAAATGATGTAACTATTTGACCTTATAACAGGGACATTCAGGGTTACAAAGGCATTCACGTAATAAAGTTAACAAGCCAAGTTAGCCCTCTGAGCTAATGTGTGCTAATTTCTGTAGCCAAGAGTAATAAAACAAAAACACGGAGGCTCCGTAATCTGAACCATATATATATATATATATATATATATATATATATATATATATATATGCATACGAGAGTAGAAGTATATTTATTGATAAAATTGATTATTTTCCCTAGAATCAATATTTTTATAATTTTTTTTAGATAAAAGGTATCGCCAACGGAAACTTCGTCATATCCGTTTCCAGCAAAATAGACCAAAAGCAGAAAATGCAGAAAATACATGTTCTATACTTATTTACGGATGAAATAAATATCTGACATGTGATGTGCATTCTTTTTAGAAAACAATTAGTTTTTAGAAATGCATAGCAATTTATAGTAATATAAAACAAAGAGCTGAAAGAGAGCCAAGATGAAAATCTTCTACAAACTGCTATTTCTTAGCATTTTTGCTTGAATAAATGACTTAAACAATAGTTTCCGTTATTATTTTGATGGTAGACTAATCAACTAGCGGTTGCAGGCAGCTCTACTACAATCCAAAATAAGATTTTACATCCGAAAGTTTAAAAATCAATCCACCTCAACTAACTACAACCGTAAAATGCTACTTACACATGAAAGCATTAGTAATAATTCAGTAATAGACAGTGTATAACTCACAGGGATCATTTTTCTGTACTTTGACATTTTTAATACTTTATGTAGGCTACATTTTGGTCTTCTGGACTTTAACTTAAGTAACTTTAACTTGTTACTTGAAACAGAGTATTTTACAAAGTGGTATTGCTACTATTAGTTAAGTAAAGGATCCGAGTACTTCCTCCACCACTGCTATTTGCTGCTATGTTAAGTAAGCAGGCTTGTTTCTAGGAAAGATGTTTGTGACAGACAGAGGTCCTCCACTCATTCAGTTTTCATTCACAGGAAGTCAATGCTGCTGGCTGACTGAACATTCATTCAGAAAGTGCAGCAATCTAACAAGGCCTTTGTGATTTAACAACTCTCCCTGGAGCTGCAGGTCTGAGCAGCCTATCATCTCACTGAGGCTGGACTACTTGATAAACTTGATTCAGGGTGGTTCTCCCTCCAGCTGTTTCCAGCCAATTTAACAGCAGGTATGGAGCTTAATAACACAGTCTAACTTTGTACATCAGCTCAACTTTAAAAAAAAAAGGGCCACCCGATTGTTTTTGTCTGATCCTGGCTGGCATCATCACACTGCAACATGTGAGTTTGTCGTCATTTCTTCTTTCTCTGTTCAATCCTCCTGTCGCATGTTTGGAGTAAAAAACAAGCAGACAGCACAGCCAGGATGAATGGCCCGCCAGATGTCGGTGAAAACTACAGCAGATGCTTCCAAACGTCCCATGTTGACCCAAGATAACAGTTTAGAGCAGACAGAGGAAAAGAGTGTTGCTTTGAATGTTTTGATATTAAAAAGGAAAAAAATAGGTCAGACTGCAGCATCTTAGACTTCTTCCCCTAACAAAATAAACACTATAACCTTTACTATAATTACAGCCGAAACAATTGGTTTAGTCGATTGATAGAACATTCAATTTATCATTGAAAAGCGTCTCAATTAGACAGATATGCGGCTTTTGTTGGTTTCATATCACTATAAATTTGAAATATTTGGCTTTTCAACTATTGGTTCAACAAAACAGACTACTTGAAGACACTAAATAAATTGACAATAGAGAAAATTATTTTCAGATTAATCAGAAAATTTGTTGTAACCTTAACTTCAATACTGCAAGTACTTAACTTAAAAGTAAGCTTACAGGTGACTTGATTTTTCACTCCTGTTTTATTATTATTATTATTATTATTATTATTAATATAAGCCAAGAGATGTATGTGGTTAGGTAGTTGGCATTGTGTTATTACTCCAGTTTAAAGAAATCTCTGAATTGCATGAAAACACTGTCCTCTCCACTAAATCCTCCACTGCAAACTGTACTCAGTCTCCTCATGGCCTCCTACAAACCAGGGGTACTCACTGAAGACCAGCTAGATATCTAAAAATAGAAATCTGGGCTAACAATCAATAGCTAGACAGTGAAGCCTAAAGCTGTGTGGAGGGGGGAGGCCATAGAGATAAGAAGGGGGTGCAATAACATGAATGGGTGGCTGCAGCTAAGGTGTAATAAAGGATTTATTTGATGTTTAGTGTCCAGAAAAGGCATCTGGATATGTGCAGCTGTGGAGCCTTTATGTCGTACAGCCTGCTAAATATCACCCAGCAGTTCCAGTTCAAGTCTCCATATGTGAACCTCAATCACACCTGATTTGGATTCTTATGCCAGCTGCTAAATTCCCACAAGGCTTTGAATATCTCGATCCCCCTCCTCTTTAAAATGTTTACAATTTGCAGTTCTTCAGCGCTGAGAGAAAAGCGTGCGATTTGAATTGCAATAACATCAGGAACAAGACATATATGTCCCCCTCACCAGTCTCCAGCCCTCACTGCCCGCTTGGCCCGTTAACATGGAGCCATCCATTGAGGCGCTCAGACTGGGGGTAGGGATTTTTCTTCTTACCTATTTTTATTTTAACGCTCTGGAAAACCCGGAGACCTTCCTCTTCTACCGCCATGCTTTCCCCGTGGCTCTTTCCCTTTTGAAAACTAGATTAAGACAGTCCTCCACGGTGGTCGGTTCTGGCCTCTCCAGCGCACGGATAATCCAGGGGTTTTGCACATCTATGCACTCCGGACAGCGATTACACTCCGGTCCCGATCACTGCTTCTGCTGCTGGCTGAGAACAAGCGGGCAGATTCAGCTTCAGTCCCGCAGCAGCAGCAGCGACAGTGGAGGTGTGGCTCCACACAACACCGCCCACACATATGTATGGAGGGTGATCTGTGCCACAAACAGAAGGAGGAAAGGAAGTGGTGTCATTGACGAAACTAAAGACAGCCCAAGTGCCGCCCACTAGGGGCGACCTGACTAGCTCACCCCATGTAGGCTGAGCCCTTGGCAGCGGCCTGGGGTTCGTCCCTCCTCTCTCTCCCCTTTCCTGTCTTCAAGCTATCCTGTCCATTAAAAGGCCATAAAAAGCCCAAAAATATTTTTAAAACTTGCTGCCCACTCTCACAAACATATAATAGGCTCGTTCGAGATGAGCCAGGCCTGCGCAGAATCGATCACCGGCGATTGCCGCCCAACGCATGCCGGTTAGATTTGTGTCCGATTTGTGTCCGACTTGATCCCGACGTGCTCTGACGTCATGCACATGTAGGCAACAATAACCTCAAAAGATCAAGGCGGCCGCAGTTTTTAGAGGCAGACCGGGCATGGCGGGAAATGCCTGGCTCTGCCAGCTGATCTAACAGCTGATTGGCTCAGAATCAACTCAACATGATGACGTTTTATAAATTATAAACTTTTTATTGTTTTTTAATTGGAGGGATTTTAATTGCTATATGTCTAATTTAAAGGCTTATTCTGTTCAGAACATATGTTGTGTGGCTGATAGTGATAGTGACGTTTAAAAGTCAGTGAGACTAAATCCCTTCAGATTACAGATCATCTACAATCTGTTGTATATTTACATCAGCAACAGATCGCATGTAGAGCATTTTAACATCTACTCTGTCTTAATAAAACAACTGGAGACTGTGTACAAGCTGATATATGGGTCTGGCGAGGCGAGGTTCATCTTGAACGAGCCTAATAAAATAAATAAATACAAATGAATCATGTGGCAATTTACCAACAAGTTAACCATTATTTAGATATATGGCAGAAATGCATGTTATTAAGATAAGATATAACTTGATTTATCCCAAACAAAATTGCAAGTTGCAGTACAGTAGGGAAACATACAAATATATAGAGTGCAAATATAAACTATAACATGTCAAATATCAATGAGGTGTAAATCCAAAAATATACACAGTGCTAAAAATATAACCTGGTTAATGGTAATGTGCAAATCTGATATTGCACACAAATTGCCAATGAAAATTCCCTTCATAAAAATGCTCTAAAATATATTATAGGCTCAAGATTTCTGTGTTGTGGTCATATCCCTGGAAACCACTGAGGTCTTAAGTCCTGTCTTGCAACATATTTTAACCCCTTACAGCCCGGTGTTCTTGCACACTTGCTGTATGACAGTGAGCAATTTCAGGCATGTCACGGAAATCTTTTTTTTTTGTCATGCCCTCTTTGGAATCCCAACCAAATTCATGACCCCCGTACCACCCCACTCCTGTGTTAACCAGTTTAATTTTAATCAACCAATAACAACATCGATGAAACGAGCAATAAAACAAGCATTATCTAATGTTGTGAATATGAATGGGTTCTTCACTATTTTAGATTTAACTGACATATTTGCTCAATAAATATATATGCTAGAATATATTTATATATGCAAGAATAAATATATGCGATAATGTAAATATTGATCATCCAGAGCTCTTTTTTTAAAGGAAAAAAAATAAGTTTCTATATTTGTTCATGCCGGCCACTTATATCAATCATTGATGAGGTGACAAAATGCCTTTTCTTTTCTTTCTCTTCAGTTTTTTCATATGACCGACACTACTGGGTAAATGAGAATAGCTAATTTCTCAAAACAGTGTTCAGGACAGGATGCCAGGTCTAGTGCCGAATGGCCGCAGTGTGTATAGTTATGAGAGGTGTTGTATTGGTTTTGTGATTAAAAGTGAATCTTCTCACTTAATAGCAAGAGCAATATGCAAACAAGCAGCTTTATTTTATAACATTGGCAGCAGCTACCAAACACATCAAACTGCCATGTCTCTATGTTGTCATGTTGAAATATTTGACACAAAAAAAGCAGCAATAGTGTTGTGGATGACACTGATCCTTCTCTTCACGCTCCTCTTTGGCATTGATCGCCCCTCATACATGGCTTCAATGTTACTGCTCATCTTTGGCATTAATTGCCCTTCATAATCTCTACAACGTCATGAGGATAGCTAGACTCTGAATTGACAAGAACTTGCTCGTTCTCTTAAAGTGTTTTTTTATCAACATACAAAATTCCAGTGCCAAAATAACTTGCAATAGTATTTGATGCCATTCCATCAGGCACAACAATGCTTTTTAGAAATACAGGCAGACCTCCACCTACTTTCGCCTCTCTCCCCAATACAGCCAGTCTCCAGTTGGCAATGTTGTTTTTCTTATTTTGTCCTTCTGTTCTGTATACCTCTGTATGATTCTCTGTATACTTTTCACTTTTCTGGGTAATAAAGAATTTAAAAAAAAGAACTAGCTCATAATGTTGAATGATAATAAAACTATATAATTGCACCTGCTGGCAAAGCTAGGTGATCATTCTCATATACATCAGCATTTTCTTTGTACCTTTCCTCTCTGAGAATAAGCAATGCATCTTCTGTGACTGTTCAGTGTTACTCCCCCTTTATGAGCCTCACATGCAGCAGCTCCCCAAATTGTTTCCGACATCAAATAGACTGCAGATGCAAAAAGCAACAAAACAGCTTTACACTGTTATTTATGTGGAGCAAATGATCTATTGCTGTTCCCATGATCTGAGCTTTACAGGCTGCAAACAAATAAGGACTAGCCTTACTACCATTTCTACTACTTTATGGACACTGCAAAACTCAGGACACGGTGTACAATAGTATGGTCTAAGAAGTGCAACACAATGACATTAGCTTTGTGCCTTTGAAACCTAAACTGAGTTGACCACTAAGTATCATGCAGCAAAATGTTAATTTTGGTTGAGTCTGGGGAAAAGACAGTGTACATACAACAATAATGATTGATTCTGTTTAAGAGGGTTCCTCAAGTGTACAAATCTCCACTAACTCAAGGGAGGAATCATCCTCAAAAACAGGTGTTTGAGAGCTAGATCATCTACATTTTATGGTCAATACATAAGCGCCTCTTGAATGGTCAAATAAAGGATAAGGAGATTGGAACTGTGTCTCTCAGAGACTCAATTAAAATATAGAGATACTTAAAAATGTTATTAAATGTATCTAAATCACCACCAAACTCTTATCAAACTATCCTGGTAACAGACAGACAAAATTATAGTGCCAAAAGAGAAATGTTCTTAAAGGCAGTCACAAAACAAGACAGCAATAACCTGGAAATAATGAATTTGTTGCTGTTTTCCTGTTGACACTGATCTTGGGTCAAATTTAACAGATGGAAGAAAGAACAAGGTGCTGGCCTGCTCAGTGGGAGGGATGATGTCTGGAAAGGGTTTACCATCCGTTCAGGTGAAAGACAAAGGGTCATCATCAGTCCACACGACCAGCCTATTGGACCACGCCTCTGAGATCACCGTGAACACGTTCCTCAAAATAGCCTCACTCTCGTCTGGGGCGCTCTACAAGCCCAGCTGGCCGAGCCCAACACAGCAGAGATGTGGGACTAAAAGACCACAGTTGGACAGTCTCTTTACCAGAAAAGACGGTTAGCTGCAGTGCTTCTGCTGCCAGCTAAAGTGTTGGGATTAGCTGTGACTCCTTTAGAACAGCTCTAAATCTAATTAAGATATATATCTCATCGCTACCGTCAGCATGTTAGACCCTCCTCAAGGGGAGAAATGACAATCTCCACACTGCAACAACCCTACCATTCCCCAAAGCTAACTGAATGCAGTCGTTGAAAGTAATCAAGTAAATTTACTCAAGTACATTTATATTTGATGCTACTTGTACTTATACTTCAGTCATTCTAGAGGGAAATATTCTACTTTTTTCACTCCACTGCATTATTTGACAGCTTCAGTTTCTAGTTACTTTTTCTAGATTTGGATCACCAATGGTGGAAAGTAACTAACAACACTTACTTTAATTTTGAGGATGTACTTTAGTTCAATGCTGTTTTCCCAATCTTTTTTGGCTTGTGACCACTTACTAAAAAGCAGTGTCCAGTTGGGGCCTCGTGTGACACATTTCAGATGTCTATGAGTTGTTAGCAGTTACACCAAAGAGACATCCCCATACACCACTCTCACGTGGTTTCCTTTATTCAAGTTCTCAAGAGGTAAAACTATCCAATATTTCACAGTAAATAAAACAGTAAAGATTAGAGAGGAAGGTCCAAAAAATCAACACAGATGTGTGTAGCAGAACTGAATTTTTTTTTTTTTCTCTCCCATTAACCATATCACAAACTCTTATCTTTGAAAGGGGCCTGATACATCAATGGGCCTGACCCCTAGATTGGGAGCCACTGGACTAATACCTAAATGTACACTACCGGTCAAAAGTTTGGGGTCACTTAGAAATTTCCATTCCAGACAGAATATCAGCAGAGATCAGTTGCATTGTTTTTTTAATCAGGGCAGCAGTTTTCAGATTACATTATGTGCTTACATAATTGCAAAATGGTTCTCGACTGTTGTAGACAGAAGTGGCTGAAGAAATGCTTGAAATTCATGCTTTTTGGTCTAAACGTCATACCCAAATTAAAAGTGGTACAGCTCCCATATACTTTGACACTTAGGGGTGTGCCTGATATCATTGGAAAGGAAACACTCAAGTTGTGTCAGGGTGATTCTAGGCCTTACTGAATCAGAGTTACAGAGGCTAGAATGGAGATTTTTTATTTCTGTCCAAGTTATAAATCTGTAAAATTATTAAAATACACTGCTGTAAACACATCTGACAGGTGACAGACAACACAGCATTAGCCACGTCTCAGCTTACTACAGAAAAAAATTCAGAAGCTAAAAGACTCAAAAATGGATTTTATATGAATTCTTTTCTACAAATATGTCTGTGCGTTTTTTATTTCTATTTGAAAAGTGCAAATAAAAAAGCCAAAAAACTACAAAATACAACACTTCTCAAATACACAAACAAACCCACATCAATCACCTTTCCAATGATATCAGGCACACCCCTGAGTGTCAAAGTATATGGGAGCTGTACCACTTTTAATTTGGGTATGACGTTTAGACCAAAAAGCATGAATTTCAAGTGTTTCTTCAGCCACTTCTTTCTACAACAGTCGAGAACCCTTTTGCAATTATGTAAGCAAATAATGTAATCTGAAAACTGCTGCCCTGGTTAAAAAAAACAATACAACTGATCTCAGCAGGTATTGTGTCTGGAATGGAGTGGAATGGAAATTTCTAAATGACCCCAAACTTTTGACCGGTAGTGTATATAAAATACTTGACAAGCTACAATAGTTAAATGCTGCTTACACATTGATGCATCAAATAATGTCATATTTAATAGTATAACACTCACAAGGGCCATTTTCCTGCAGAACGAGTAGTTTGACTTTTGAAAGTCAATCCCGCTGTTAATACTTCTGTACTTAGGTGGGTATTTAAATGCTTGTTACATGCTTGTATTGATCCTTCACATTGTTGCATTGGTACTTTTACTTAAGTTAAGAAACTGAATACAAACATAATTAACAAATATGTTATGATGCATTATTATAGAATAAACTACCCAACTGTATATATATGTATATATGTATGTAAAAATAGTTGAAAGTAGCCCCGCATTTAGCAGCTGCAACAATAATGAAGCTTACTACACATTGATGCATCAATAATTACAGTATAATCCCATAATATTATACATATTGGAATCTATCATGGGCAATTTTGCATAATGAGCGCTTTTACTTTTGGTAATTTATTTTGTATACATAGATTTTTCAATGAATGAATTTGACTTGTATTTGACTTGACTCGAGTATCTCAGTACTTTTTCCACCACTGACTGAATGTGCATATTGTGTCTGTGCGTTCTTATCAGTGACACAGTTAACAACATGGTTTGTGTTTGACTATCTCCTCTAAAACTCTGCAACTACTTCCGTCTATAATAATCATGGTATTACCAATGTTGAATAACCTCTCAAGACAAGTTTATTTATTAAGAAAAACTTAGCAAAGGGGAAAACAGCAATAGTAAAGGTCCTTTATGTTGGCCACATCCTGTCAGCTGCATGTTTGTGCAGCATGTGGCAATATGGAAGAGTGATTTGGGCTCTAACTTCATTTAAAGTTGATTTAGCCCAGCAGGTAAACTGAGGACTCTCCTCTTGACTTTTAACTTTGCATGCACAGATCACTGATGCACAGATCAGTCAAATCACCGTAATATAAGAGTACAATGCAAGAGTCAACGGTTGCCACTATCAATACATAACAACCAAAGTAGTATCATATCTGCAACAAAAAAAAACGGGGGGAAGCGAATACAGTCTTTTGTAACTGCTGTATGCATGGCATCACATAGGGAAATAATACTTTAAAGACGTTTATGACGTGCATTTATTTCAGTTTAGCTAAAGTGGCTACGCCCTGTGGTAAGCCACAAGCCTGTGTGTGTAACTGTATGTGTGCGAGTGTTAATGGTATAAGACAGAGAAACAGAAAAAAAAAGCCTCATATTTTGGAGGTCTAACTTATCTCGAGCAAAAAAGGAAACAAGTAATATCAAAATATGTGTCCCAAGTGTGGGCGTGGGATTAAAGATAGACTTTATTAATCCCACACTGGGGAAATTCCTGAAAAGTGTCTGTGGAAGTGTGTGCATATGTTCATGTATGCGTGACAATACAGAGCCACTGACAGAAAGGAGGAAGAGAAGGCAGATGCTGACCCTAAACAGATTAGTCAAAGGATGCTCACTGTTGTTTTATTATGCACAAGCTAGCCACCAGAGCAGCATTGGCACAATTAAAATAACTGCACACTTACAACTAACCCTCCCAACCACGGCTGCTTGTTTTTTTTCTTCGTAAGTACAAGCACACACCGTAACATAGAGTGTACAAATGTGTATGGATATGGTATATGTAAGTCAATGTGAAATAGACAGTGAGTACTGAGTTGAACAGATGGCGATTGACATGTGCAAAGTTAATCCTGGTATTATGTAGAAAAAAAACAAATGACTAGTATATGAATCAAATCTTAGACAATGCATGTGATTTGGTATGTGGAAATAACACCACGGCAACTTTATCTAAAAATATACCCAATTTACATAAGCTGAACCTCCATGTTGATCAGATTTGTTATTTTTAAATTGACTGTTTCCACCTTCCTCCATTCTCAACACGGCATCTGTAGAAAATAAACATACAAAAAGCTGAAATCATGCTGTAGGCTAGTAGTGGGGTTACAGAGAAACTAATGAGCAACACATGCAGATATGCTGATAGTCATTTCTCCATCCTTTCAGTTAAACCAGAAATCCAAACATTTATCCAAACACAACCTTTTGTTCACCTCCCACAGTCTCTGATTGAGATTAAACATTTATATTTTATCAGTTTATTTATTTTATCCTATGTTATCCTAATCCTAACCATTAAAATATGGAGTGAGAAGTGATCTGTTGTTTAGATAATAATAGAAAGTACGAAGTGAACAAACATGTTTACTAAGAAGAGTTGACCGGACACAGAGGTAAACTAAGAAATTGCTCAGGGCCACCAGGTTAAGCCCCAAACCAGCAAACTACACATCGCTGTTTAGGAGATAAATCTGTATCTCAAAAATGTAAACCTTCCTGACACTAAGAAAACATCTCTGTTTATGTTTGCTTGCTTTATTATCCAGATAGCTCGGAGTCTGTTATGAGCCTAAGAGGTTAAGAATCATCTCACTTCATGGAGGATATGTAATGCATGAAAAAAGGGCATACAAGATTTAACTTAACAGAATCAAACGTAAGGTACATTGTAAGTGCACAGTGCAGTGTAAAGTGCATTGTGATTGGTGCAAGCAGCTATTCTTCAAAGGATGGATGTTTGCATGAAGACTTGTTTAAAAGGTAAATCTGTAGACATCAGATTCCATTATGTTGCCCCTTAATATGGTACAAAATTGAATTGTAGTAGCAGCACTGCCAAACTTTGCAATTAATGACTTCCGTTTAGTATGGTCAGCCAAGAGAACAAAGTTTGACTGCAGCAGTGACACAACTATCAGTATTACAGCACCACCTAGTGCCCACTTATTGGATGTGAAATGAACCAGCTACAAGATTTACAGGGTGGAGGGAATATTTTAGGCCTGTAGTCTTATGCCAGTCTTCTTTTTCCTCTTAGACTGGTCTAATGCAAGTTATACAGTTTCACATAATTAAAGGCTAATATTAGTTTAAGCCTAAAAGGAAGCCTAAGGAAAACATGACTCATGATTTGCAGTTTTCTAACAATGTAGAAGTATTTATTAATAGGATAACCCCTTGAGATGGATCATCTCATTTTCGAGGGGGTCCTTAAAACAATGTTCTAAAGAGTTAAAGGAATAGAGAGTTTTTAGAGTGCAGTGACTGGTTGGACATTTACAGCGGAAGTATTGAGCAAAAGCATCTCAGTTCTGCACTTAGTTGAGGTGGTATATTACTGTGTGTTTTTTTGTATTGTTACACTCTTGTCCTTTTATTCTTCCAGAAGGCTGCTGGAGTAGCTGAGCTGAGCACTTTGACACAGTTGCTCAGTCAGCCACGTTTTTAGTAATTTCGAGAGAAAAAAATTCGTAATTTACCCAGAATCTATAGAATATCAGCCATACCTTTATTAGTCAAGAACTAGACAGCTTTGCGCAACCCAAGAATTTTCGGAATTTGTGGAGTCTAAATATTAGAGCTGAGAATGCAAAGTGATGCAAAGATAACGGTAGAGTGATGAAGATTTCTATCAACTACTTTTTGTACAGGCTGACACACTCCTGAGAGGACATCTAATCAGTCAGTCAATAAAATCACCTGTGGGTGTGCATACTATGGGTGTGTTGCATGTAGGGCTTTTTATGTGCATTATCAATAATGTGAAATAACATTCCATTCCTGAGCCCAAACACTGCATATTACATCTCCAATCTAAGTTATTTTGTTCTTGATTTCAAAGACAGCAGACAGCTCATATGATAATTATCGATAAAACGGCATGCAAATTACAGTACACTCATAATAGTGACATGGCCCCTAACTCTGATCAAATGCATTACGTCCTTAAGTCCTCTGTTGTTTCAGTTTGTGTTGTATAAAGTGTTCACATGGTCCTTATATCAAAACAAATTTCATTTTAATCAAATTACCATAAATCAACTGGCACATGGTGAACCTGGGGCCTGCTGGGACCTATACAACTTAGGGTCCAGACTTTTATTTTGAGATAAGCGAGCCTTGGGTACAACATTACATGTACACTAGGGTGTAATTTCCACTGGGAACAGGCCCACTTTTTACTATCCCGTTTGTGTAGAAAAAGGGATTCAAATAGAAAACATTTACGCCCATGCATGTATGATCATCAAAAATAATGGGATACTATATAAGGGTAAAGTTAGCTCAAACATTAAGCGACATAATGTTAAAAGGCCTGCTGAATAAAGTTTCCAGTAGAGCGCTGTGGCTGGCCCTGCCCCTTTAACAGCTCTCCTCCCCGTCTCTCCCACCGTGGTGTTGCTCTCTTCCCCATTTCGTTGCTTTGTTTTCATTGTCGCTTCTGATCATGGCTGCTCATTCTACCGAAGAACCGTTCCCCTTTCACGGGCTGCTCCCCAAGAAAGAAACCGGCGCCGCGTCTTTTCTCACCAGGTTCCCCGAGCACGATGGCCGAGGAGTGCTCATCGCTATCCTTGACACCGGCGTGGATCCCGGGGCTCCCGGCATGCAGGTAAAGCTGACCGGCTGCCTCACGTTAGCTACGAGCTAACTGGTGCAAGCTAGCAAAGCTAAGGCCCGACTCATACAGTCACCCAACGGCAACTGCTAGCCAGATGGCTAGCACCGATTGATAAACACAACTATGACAATTAACTTCATAGCTTTTATGACAACCAAATCAACACAAAGCCATTGATAGCAAGCATTTCCTCCTTGTGTCGAATTGTGTTTCGGTGCTAGACTAGCTAACTTACAAGTAACTACTAACATTAGCAGTAACGTTGGCTAATTGGGCATACCTGCTAACCTGTTAGCCTGGCAGCTAACAGCATAATTCGTCCGCTTCAGCTTTCCTTCAAACTCCTCCGTGATTTTAATTTGTCCTGTCAGTGTGAATACGAGTTGGCTGTTGCGACCAGATTTGTAAGTAGCAAAAACAATCGATCGGTTAGATGTCGGTTAATGAGCCGTAACTACACGTTTACTGCAAAGTCACACTGGAGTCTAGCTTAGCTCACTAACGTTAAACAGTATTAGCTAGGTAAATTGATAAGCAACTGTCAATGTTCATACATATATGCCCATAGATAATCTGTAGCCAGACAGTTTGGTGTAGTCATGACTCAGACCTGAATTTCAATCGCCACATTTAGACCACTACAAAGTTATGGAAATATTTCCATATTTCCGCAAATGTGATGAAAAGATCCAGTATCTCGAAATAATGACTTAGTATCTCAAAATATTGAGCAACTTTCTCAAAATAATGAGATATAATAAAAATAGTTAATTACAGTATATTTGAGAAAATGTCTTATTTTGAGATTATATCATTATTTGATATACTAAGTCATTATTTTGAGATACACTCATTATTTGAGATACTATATCATTATTTGAGATAATTATTTTGAGAACGTTGCGTATTATTTTGATATACTATCATTATTTTAAAATACTAAGTCGTTATTTTGAGACATTAAGTCATTATTTAAAGATACTGACCCTACTATCACTTTGAGAATATCAGAGGTCGAAGAACTTGTGTCTCAGCAGGATTCGGAAAAACTTGTCCTTGCATTTAGTCAGTAGACTCGACTACTGCAACAGTGTTACAGGTCTCCCTAAAAAATGACAGCTGCAGCTGATTCAGAATGCTCCTGCTCAAGTCCTCAGTAAGACCAAGAAAGTGGATCACATCACTCCAGTTCTGAGGTCTTTACAGGTCTGGCTCCCTGTCTCTCAAAGAATTGATTTCAAAATGAACCTATTACTGTTGGTTTTTAAATCACTGAATGCTTTAGGGCCTAATACACTACCGGTCAAAAGTTTGGGGTCACTTAGAAATGTTCATTCCACTCCATTATAGACAGAATACCAGCTGAGATCAGTTGCATTGTTTTTTTTAACCAGGGCAGCAGTTTTCAGATTACATTACGTGCTTACATAATTGCAAAGGGGTTCTCCAACGTTTTCTCAGGTAGCTTTTTAAAATGTTATCAGATTAGTAAACAGAATGTGCCTTTGGAACATTGGATGAATGGTTGCTGATAATGGGCAATGTAGATATTGCATTAAAGATCAGCCACTTCTGTCTACAACAGTCGAGAACCCTTTTGCAATTATGTAAGCACATAATGTAATCTGAAAACTGCTGCCCTGGTTAAAAAAACAATGCAACTGATCTCAGGTGGTATTCTGTCTGGAAGGGAGATTTCTAAGTGACCCCAAACTTTTGACCGGTAGTGTACATTTTGGATATTTGCTACATTATTATGAACCATCCAGGCCTCTCAGGTCATCTGGGACAGGTCTGCTTTCTGGTCCCAGAGTCAGAACTAAACATGGAGAAACAGCGTTCAGTTCTTATGCACAATCTATCTGGATCAAACTCCCAGAAAACTGCAGGTTTGCTGCAACTCTCTTAAATCAAGGCTGAAGACTTTTCTGTTTGACAATCAATCAAGTAGGCTAATTGTTCATTTTGTACACTGCACTGTAATTTTTTTACTTGTATTTTATACCTCAGTCTATTTTAGCATGTTTTTATTTTATATTCTCTCTATTCGCAATGCTGTTGCAAGGCACTGGAAGTTTATTCACTATTCAGGATGGTTTGAACATGACTCAGATTTAAGTAAAAAATGTCCACAGCCCTCCCTCATCTGGATAAGTTACTATGTACTATGCATCCCTGTTAGTCTGAATTTCCTAATTGATTACTGATTGCTTTCTTCCATTAATGCTTCCTAAGGTCACAACTGAGGGAAAGCCAAAGATCGTCGACATCATCGATACAACAGGCAGCGGTGACGTGAACATGACCACAGTGGCAGAACCTAAAGATGGGACAATCACTGGCCTCTCTGGTAGAACACTTAAGGTCAGTAAAAACTGAATAACAGCTGCCACATAAGTATTATCTTAAATATTCATGTAATTTTCTTCATATTTGTCACACACTGTCTTTTTATGTCTTCCAGATCCCTCCTGCTTGGGTCAATCCATCAGGGAAGTATCGCATTGGAGTTAAAAATGGCTATGAGTTCTTCCCTAAGGCTCTCAAAGAAAGAATACAGGTAGGAGGACATATGACCGCTGTACTAGCTCTGTCATGGGTTTGATTTTTGCAACACTTTGGTTGTGCACTAGAGCTGTCATCTTCCTCTGTAATACCATTCGAATTTCATCTGTTCTTTTTTTAATAATCAAATGATATTCAAATATTTAATGCTCAAATGCAGCCTGTTATTAATATGTACTACATTACTCAGGATATTCATTGGCAATGCCACTATAAGCATGTGGTTGTTGTTCCACTAGAGGGACTTCCAAAGGGACGCACTTCATGGCGCATTGCATGCAACTTTGTTAACATTCATTTTCCACCACGAGCACACCGCAACAAACACAAATCAACAGAGAATGAAACCTTATCTAACAAGTGTATTGTAAAGGCTAACGGTGCTCGGTGGGTGGTGATGTTAAAGTCATGTTAAAACTATTTCCCACCCTTCATTCCCACTGTACTAACGTTACTCGGTACATAACGCTAACGTCAGCTCCGTGATCTTAAGACCTCACAAATGCCTTGTGTTTCTCACTCCCGCTAAGTTATTGTTCATCAGACGTGACGTGACAAAAGCATTTTGTTTTCACGTGCGGGGTAGGCCAAGGTGAGAAGAGGGAAATTAGCTAACGTTAGCCAACATTTATTGAAAAAAAAATATATAATAATACATATAGTATTGTTTTTTTGTTTGTTTTTGTTTTAACTATTTGAATTATATTCGACTTTCGGAATTCGTTCCAACAGCCCTGTTGTGCACAGATAGCCTCTCTCCATTGCATTGTTACTACTTAGTATAGATTTATGCCAGAGTAGTAAAACTGAGAATGTTTATTGTCAGAATCCCGTAGATCCAATGAATGAAAATATATTGGCTTGCCATCCTCTGTGGGTCTTTTTAAGATACCTTTTGTTGTTATTGTCTACTAGAAAGAGCGAAAGGAGAAGCTGTGGGACCCACCACACAGAGCAGCACTAGCTGAGGTCTCTCGCAAGACAGAAGAGTTTGAACTCTCTCACCCATCACCCTCACAGGTCAGACCTACAAACTGGAGTTCTTTGTGAACTCGTCAGTGTTGGCATGCAGTTGCAAGTCACAGTAATGTGGTGTTTCCTAATCTGGATTCTCTCTACTGTCACTCTCGCATGTATCCTCCAGATGGAGAAGTTGCAAAAAGAAGAGCTGCAGAGTCAGTCCGAGCTGTTGGCATCACTAGAAAAGAAGTACAGCGATCCTGGTCCTGTATATGACTGTGTGCTTTGGCACGACGGTGTCACATGGAGGCAAGCCATCCCAACTTTTTTCCTCTTAACACGTGTTTTTTTTCTTTTTTCATTTTGCCATCTACAACTGTTTACCCATGGTATATTTATCCTTCCCATTGTCTGTTACTGTCTCTCTAGGGCTGTAGTCGACACTTTAGAGAGTGGAGAGCTGTCCCAGTGCACTGTGCTGAGCTCCTACAGAGAAACACAAGAGTATGCCACGTTAGGAAATGCTGAGATGCTTAACTACTCTGTTAGTATTTATGATGAGGGAAACACACTCTGCATCGTCACCAGTGGAGGTGAGCTATCCCAAAGCATTCATCTCCTCTTAAAGGAAGCCTTCATATATTCAGTCCGTTAACACAAACATATATTCAGCCTAACAGCAGGTTATGGCAGGTTCACCAGTTAAGGCTGCATAATGTGTCGGAGTCCACCGTGTATTTTCCAGTCTAACTTGCTTGTGTGCTTTTTTTTTTTTAAAGGCGCTCATGGGACACACGTGGCAAGCATCGCGGCAGGTTACTTCCCAGAGGAACCCGAGCGCAATGGTGTAGCTCCCGGGGCCCAAATCCTGGCTCTGAAGATTGGAGACACCCGCCTCAGCACCATGGAAACAGGCACAGGACTCATCCGAGCGGTATATTGCCGAGACAAATATAGATCAGCAGTTTGCCTACCCTTTTCTTTCCTATTTTTTTTTCCCCACCCTTTAATTTTTTTTCTCTCTCTCTTGTCACTCAAAGATGATTGAAGTCATCAACTACAAGTGTGACCTGGTTAACTATAGCTATGGGGAAGCCACCCACTGGCCCAATTCGGGGTAAGTAATGCAACAGGAGGTGTGGATGTTTGTTTTGGGTTACACACGGTCACCGATTTATGTCAATTTCTCTTTCAGGAGGATTTGTGAGGTGATCACAGAGGCTGTGCAGAAGCACAATGTCATATTTGTTTCAAGTGCGGGAAACAACGGCCCGTGCCTCTCCACGGTCGGCTGCCCGGGGGGAACCACCAGCAGTGTCATAGGTACTCTCACTGATGACATGAGGATTGTTATTAAACCTCCAATCAGTTATTTATTAAGGTTTATTAATCAAGTCTACGCCCTCAGACTGAATGAAAAGCAAAAGAACAAAAATCATTTTAGTATGTTTGTACACACTGTTCTAACATTTACATTTTCTGGAAAACTGATGTATGTAGCCAAGATCACACTGGGTCATTAACAGACACGTGCTACAGTTGATATTGTAGCCTATTGCTGAATGAATAATTTAATTGTGTAAGTTCAGATGGCTGTATAGTTTATCTATTTTTATTATTATTCACAGCGGGACAGATATAAACCCAACAGCTTTAGGAATATTTGGTGGGTCATAGTGACATTAGTCGATCGATCGTTACACGTCTCCATAATTCCTGCTCCCTTCTCTTCTTAGGAGTTGGAGCATATGTGACTCCAGACATGATGGTAGCAGAGTATTCCCTGAGGGAGAAGCTGCCACCCAACCAGTACACCTGGTCATCCAGGGGCCCCAGTACAGACGGGGCCCTGGGTGTTAGCATCAGTGCGCCTGGCGGGGCTATTGCATCTGTACCCAACTGGACTCTTCGTGGTACCCAGCTGATGAACGGCACATCCATGTCATCCCCTAATGCCTGTGGTGGCATCGCACTAATCCTCTCAGGTGGGTCCAGTGTCACAGACTGATACTAGATGTGGGAATATATTACATGTATGGAAGTGGGCACAAATGCAAATCTGATGCTAGTTTTTTTTTTTTTGTGTGTGTGATAAAAGGATTGAAACAGAGCGGGATCCGTCCCTCTGTTCCTGCGGTGAGGAGAGCGCTGGAGCACACTGCTCTGAAGGTTGATGACATTGAGGTGTTTGCACAGGGCCATGGAATAATGCAGGTAACTCTTCTGTCTCTTGTAGCGGTTTTAGCATGTTCTTTCATTTTTATTGTGAGTATTTTTGCTATTTAGTTACATGTGTCTGTGTGTCATCCAGTAATCCACTCCCTTTCTTCCTCTCAGGTGGACAAGGCATTAGACTACCTCACTCAACACGCCTCTTTACCCACAAGCCACCTAGGTTTCTCGGTAACTGTGGGATCACAAAAAGGCATCTACCTCAGGGACCCAGCCCACATTCTTGCATCCTCGGATCACGGAGTAGGAATTGAACCCATCTTCCCGGAGAACACTGGTACTGTTCATACTTGGTAGCAGAATCCTCCCATCCCAAAGCCTTTTAGTTTAGTGTGGACAAGTGTTTTCATCTTTTACATCATCGGTCTTCTTCTATCATCATCGTCCCCCCACAGAAAACTCTGAGCGAATCTCCTTGCAGCTACACTTGGCGCTCACATGTGCCGCCCCGTGGGTCCAGTGCCCCTCCCATCTCGAGCTGATGAACCAGTGTCGTCATGTGAATGTCCGCGTTGATCCTGTGGGACTGAGAGAGGGAGTGCACTACACAGAGGTAGGGATAGGAAAGAGAGTAGGATGCAAAGACTTTGTTTCTGAGTCCATCAGTGTTAATGTGGTCACTTTGAACGCATGCCCTTTTTTTTTGTTTTGTTTTTAGGTGTGTGGCTATGATACAGCAGCACTTAGCTGTGGCCCCCTGTTCAGAGTCCCAATCACGGTTATAATCCCCACCAAGTAAGTTCCTATATCATTTCAGTATTTTATTTTTTGTGTCTTTCTTCTAGCAAGAGTTTTGTGTGTGTCTGACCGCTCTCTTTCTTTCTTTCTTTCTTTCTTTCATCTGACAGAGTGACAGATAGTCGTAACCACGAGGTGAGTTTCACAGACGTCCACTTCAGACCAGGCCAGATCAGACGCCACTTCATCACTGTTCCTCAGGGAGCCTCCTGGGCAGGTCAGTGGCATTTTGTGCTGTTTTGATTCATTAAGTAATAATATGATACATTACAGTACAGCGTGTTCCTCCATTTCTGTTTGATCTAACATTCAGTTTTAGTAAAGTATATTATTATATAGTTTAAAGCCTTACTTATTTGCTAAGTGGTTTCTCCGGAGGGCTCAACGCTTACCCGTACCTGTTCTTCAGAACCAATTTTTGCACCTTATTTCTTGCATTTAAAAAGATTTATGTGCTGCGTCCCTCTGTGTCTGCGTGGGTTGTTCCTCCCACGCTCCTCCTGCCTTGGTGACTGAGAGTCAAGCTGTCACATTAGATTTGTTGTTGATAACGAGTGTGATTATATAGCATGGGGGAACATTTTTAAATCCATCCTAATTGTCAAATAACCCACAAGTCAGTAGTAAGAGATGTCACTTGAAATTACTTTGTTTTTTTTCTAAGTAGAGATAGATGTGCATAATCAAAATGTGGCTTTTAATGTTTAAATCTTTTTCCTCTTCTTGTCATCATCTACATTCTCTCTTTTCCTCCTTCTGCTGTCTCTCACTTCTCTGTCCCCGTCTCTCTCTCCTGCAGAGATCACACTGACCTCTCATTCGGGTGATGTGTCATCAAAGTTTGTTCTCCACGCGGTGCACCTGGTCAAACAGAAGGCATACAGAGCTAATGAATTCTACAAGTTCTCCTCACTGTTGGAAAGAGGCTCACTAACCGAGGCTTTCCCTGTGCTGGTATGTATATTTCATGTATAATGTACGCTTATTTGACTGGGATTTTGTGTAAATCTGTGTATGTATCAGAGTCCCAAGTCCCTGGAATGGAAGTCCCTTCGTTTCGTAGATGCATACATCTAAAAATGACATAACGGTGGACTCATTTCTGCATGTTTTGTTTTTTTGTCTCCTCTCCAGTCAGGAAGGATAGTAGAGCTGTGCATTGCCCGCTGGTGGGCGAGCCTGGGTGACGTGACCGTGGACTACAGCATCTCGTTCCACGGACTCAACACTTCCCCTTCACCCCTGCACATAGTAAGAAGAGAATGGACTTACAGATTAGCAACACTGGCAAGTAAGCTACAACCCAGACCCGTTTTGTAACTCATACTTGTCTCTGCCCAGCATGCCTCAGAGGGAGTGACGAGTTTTGATGTGTCGTCGCCTCTGAGATACGAGGAGGTGTCCCCCACTATCACCCTCAAGTCTTGGGTTCAGCCTCTCAGGTAACTATTCACACACACACACACACACACACACACACACACACACACACACACACACACACACACACACACACACACACACAGACAGTATAGTATACAGTGCAGTTCATTGTTTCATCCTTCTTGATGTTGTTGTTCTAGGCCGTTAAATTCAAAGATAAAAGCCCTGGGACTGAGGGATGTTCTGCCTAACAACAGACAAATCTACGAGATTGTGCTCACCTATAGCTTTCACCAGGTACCGCCAACACCATCAGCACTTTCTATGATACATTTTTCTTTGTTTAGTTTGTTTTCTGTGTGTATAACCCTTTTTTTTTTTTTTTCTCTCTCTGTCCTCAGCCTAAGAGTGGAGAGGTCACCCCCAGCTGTCCCATGCTGTGTGAGCTGCTCTATGAGTCTGAGTTTGACAGTCAGCTCTGGATGCTGTTTGATCAGAACAAGAGACTACTGGGCTCAGGGGATGCCTACCCACACCAGGTATGCTTAGCCACGTTACATGTTCACTCATATCTGTAGCTCTCTAGATTTTTCAGAAGGTAGGATTGTGGATAAGAATGATAAGTTCCTGGTGTGCACGCCTTGAGCTAACGCATCCCCCCTCTGTCTTTTTCACTTCTGCAGTATTCTCTGAAGCTGGAAAAGGGGGACTACACCGTGCGTCTGCAGGTCCGCCACGAGCAGTCCAGTGAGCTGGAGCGCCTTAAGGACCTACCGTTTGTGGTTTCTCACCGTCTGTCCACCACACTCAGTCTAGATGTCTACGAGTCCCACCGTGCTGCCCTCATGGCCAAGAAGAAAGCAAACTCTGTCACCTTGTGCCCAGGCGCCACACAGCCCTTCTACGTCACAGCCCTGCCCGACGACAAGTGAGTCCATTTGGCGGGGGACTTTTCATTTGTATTGTATGATCTTATAGAAGGAACTTTATTTTAAAGAACCTATCTATATTTTAAAGAGGCTAACTTTCTTAAGAATCAGTCCGCTGAACTTGAGTGGTGCACAGAACAGCAGAGACCTTTACAGAAATAATTTACTCCCAGGACATATTCGCAGTCCTCCATGACACCAAAGCACTGAGATAGAAGCAGCTGTGACTGTCAGTGCCCGATGTGAGTCGAGTGCAGATGTGAGTCGCGCAAGCTCAGATTTAAACGGTTTACGGCATAACATGTCTTACTGAAATTTGTGAAATCCATAAAATAATAAACGTTTCTCTTTACATACAATAACAGAAGATGGTAATCATTTCAAAAACGTTTTAGCTATCAATGATTGTTAGATTGCTAATGTTAGCTCAAAACGCCATTCAGGTGACAACCTTTGTTGTGTTTGAATGCTAACTTGTAGCCAGCAGCAACAGAAGATGGTAATCATTTCAAAAACGTTTTAGCTATGATTGTTTGATTGCTAACGTCAGCTCATAGACTGTGCGTTAACTAAAAAAAAAAAAAAAAAAAAAAGCCATTCGCATCTTGGAGGCTACTTGTCGCAAAGTGAGGCATGCGCAACTCAAATTTGCACTCGACTCACATCGGGCAGTGACGGTGACAACTGTAGATTAGGGGTGGGAATCACCAGAAGCCCCGCAATACAATATTATCACAATACTTGTGTCATGATACGATATTATTGCGATTTTCAACATATTGCAATATTCTGCAATGTATTGCATTCATTTCCTGATTTCTTTCTTTGATGCTGCCATCAGTATTCATTATATTATTATTGTGATCTAATTTAGTTTAATGTCCTTGTCTTTGTTCTCCCTATTACTTTCTCCCTTTGTTTCTCCCATTTTTTTTTTTTTTTTTTTTTTTATTTTCAGGATCCCAAAGGGCACGAGTCCAGGATGCTATCTTTCAGGCTCTCTGGTTGTCCCCAAGAGCGAGTATGGCAAGAAAGCAGTGAGTGGACATATTTGTTGTTACCCTCGATCCTCCTTGTCTCCTGCTTAGCTTAACTTTCTCCGGCTAACCTCAATCAGGCTAAACTAATCATTTATTTCTCATCCAGCTAATTTGGTTCTATGAAAGCATTTTTAGGATTGATTTGTAAATCCTGGATGAAGTTATCTTGGGTAACGGTGCACTCTAATTTGGAAATAAAGGCAAATTTAGTGGAGATGTGAAACCATGAGCAGCATTCATATGATGAGTGCTGACCATGTGATTGTGGTATGAGGTAGGTGTGTTGAGAACCGTCCCAACATGCACTGAGGCAATGGATTCATTCATAATCTAATTTTATGTGTTTCTGCATTGTTACTGTTGTCTTTTTGTTCTACATTATGCTGCACAATGTTTCCACTGTTTCCAAACTTCTATCACTGTCAAACCGTTCAAACATTACTACTTTCTATTGAGCCCACTCAGAGGTGCGTGTACAGAAAAAAACCAAAATTGGTTTAAGTCAAATATTTCTTTAAATAATGTTATATTCACTTTGAATTGTGATTGCTTTGATTTCTGGAGCTTATTCTCACTATCTCCATGGGCTGCAGGCGCTCCTCTATTGGAGTTTTTCCATTACATGGTACCTGCTCTACTCGCCTCGACTCGGCGCACTGTGCGTTCCTTTTCCATTGCAGATTTTAGTACCGCCTCAGCGTGGCTGGTCGTCATAGGGACTGCCGGGGGCGTGGCTTGGTAGCGTTGCATTTCTCCCGACTCATTTCCTGGTTCTCCTTCTCCGTAAACAACATGAAATCAAAGAGAGAGTTAACTTTTCCTGCTCCAGGTTTCCCACCGTGGTCAGAAAGACCAGGGGAGACACTTTGTTTCTCTCACTATATGACTCTAGAGTCACTACTCGCTGCGGAGCTAATCGCCGGCACTCTCGCTTCTCCCTCGCTCACCAGCCACACACACACACACACACACACACACACACACACACACACACACACACACAGCAACTCGACACACACACCAGCGCACAAGTATAACCATCACGCCACTTGTATGCTACCACCTGTTAGCAGGTACCAGGGACTTTTTTTCGTAATGGAAAACCAAAAAAGGCGAGTAGAGGCGAGGCGAGTAGGTACCATGTAATGGAAAAGCGCCATATATGTCATCTCACATGTGTCATGTTTGTCTTTGGCTGAACTTGCCTGACTCCGTGGCTCCAATGCAAAGATGTTCCTGTCAAACTTAAGCACCCATTTACAAATTTTTTTTACTATATTGTTTCACATTGCATTGCTGAAGATCTGTTTGTTTGTCTCGCACACGCAAGAATTGTTTGTATCTTCAAGTCAAAGATTCACTGTGAAGCCACATCCTATTGATTTCCTGTAGCTTTCAGTTCTGAGTGAAGATGCAGTGCTTAACCCTTGTGGCAGAAGTAGGAAAAACTCGTCGATCAGATTTGTTAGATGTGAGCACAAGATAGAAATCGGAGCTTGTCAGCAACAAGGATTACACCACTGTTTACCACTGTAGCAATTATTGAAGTGAGACAGGTAGGTGGATTAGACTGAGTCTCTGAGCGAGGATGAAAGATAATAATAAAAAAAAAAAAAAAACATGAAGAAAGAGAGAATCCTTTTTGGTTTTTGTTTGTGTTGTCTCTTCCTCACTGTGTGTTATTCTGACCACCAGGGGCAGGCCTCTGCAAAACGACAAGGGAAGTTTAAAAAGGTACTGGATGAGCTAGAAACACTGTACAACAGAGCGTCCACTGCTCTCCTGCCACTAGGAATTGGCTTCTTCCTTACCTTAAGATGGGATTTGTTATATCTTCATTAATTATGTCAAAGCATGCCATTATTGCTGTATTGAAATATGCAATAGGCTAGCCATAATATGTATTTATTTTGATATAGAGTAGTTAAAGTGTTCCGTGGTCAGTAAAAATTGCCTATATATATATATATATATATATATATATATATATATATATATATATATATATATATATATATCTCTGAATTTCAACATCAATTGATAATGAGCACTGTTTCAAGCTTTTATAACTGGGTATTAAAAAGCATTTTTCTTAACTGATTTAAAAAGGGATAACCAGAAGGAGTCAAAGGACATGGCATTGTTAGGAAGAGGGGGAGAATTTGGGATTCTGATTCAGAGTAGTGAAAGAGGTCATGGGTTTTTATTGAACGTGTCAGTTATTTTTTTGACTAAACTATTTTTTTGTGTGTTCATACAGGATATTGTTCCAGTCGTCTACCACTTAATTCCTGCTCCCAACAAAACAAAAAATGGAGGGAAGGAGAAGGACAAGGACAAGGAAGGAGACAAAGAGAAAGACGTGAAGGAGGAGTTTGCCGAAGCTATGAGAGACCTAAAGATTCAGTGGATGACAAAGTGTGCACAGTAGCTCTTCTGCTTTGTTCAGCAACACATTACTTGTTGTTCCTTTTTTTTTTTTTTTTTTTTTTTCTTCTCATTTAACCACGTGTCATGTTGTCTTTTTGCCGTTCAGGTTAGACTCCAGCTCCATCTATGATGAACTGAGGGAGAGCTACGCCGATTACCTCCCACTGCATGTGCAAAGACTGCACCAGCTGGACTCCGAAAAGGTAACGGTACACACCAGCAAGAGAAAAGGGGTAATGGAGGAAGCTTGAACGGAATTCAATCCCAGGAGCATTTCATTATTTTTCTACCACAAGTTGGATTCTAAACTACGCAATTATCTCTGTTCACAGTCATTTCTCCTCCTCCTGTTTGTGTTCAGGAGCGTGTAAAACGTCTGAGGGAGGTGGAAACGGCCGCCGACATCGTCATCTCCCACATCGACCAGACGGCCCTGGCTGTTTACCTCACGTTGAAGACAGACCCTCGGCCTGATGCCGCATCTATCAAGACGTATGTCTCCACGCACACGCACATTAGTATTAATAGTAGAAATATGAACATCTTTAGAATCCTTCATCAACTCAAACTCAGTTGGTGGTAGCAGGGGGAAACAGCAGGAGAATAGTGGGTTAACCACACAAAAAGTGAATTACAGCACCCCATGAAAAAATAAATTGTTGAATGTATCGAACATTACAGACTTGTGATATTTACCAATATTACAATATACAGTTAGATTTTTCCTAAACAAGCATATAACATGAACTGATAGATACAGTAGCAGGAACTTGTTCAGCTGAGGTGGTAAGCCTACACAACAACTGCACTCAATAAAGCGCCACTGTGTAGCTTTTGAAAAAGGAAAGAACACATTCTTTGTCTCTCAGAGGAAAAGTTGAATTCATAATTAATAAACACACACTAAGCACTATGCACCATACATTAAAAACAAAACAAAGTCAGGATAACACAATAAAGCCCTGTGGCTTATTTCCATTGTGGTCCCTTGGAGCGGGGGGGGGTGAGCAAGTGGCAGCAGATCAAGCGTCTATCATCACAAACCATACATATATTAAATAGATCCATTAAGACAATACGGTAATAAATCCTCATACTACGATTGGCATGGTAGGGCTGTTGGAACAAATGCCAAAATTTGAATATAAATCGAATAGTAAAAAAATCTATACTATTAAAATGCTGAAATTACTATTCGAATGTGACTTTTTTTTTTATAAATGTGTTGGCTAACGTTAGCTAATCTCCCTCTTCTCGCCTTGGCCTACCTGCGTGTGTCACGTCTTATGAAAAATAACTTGGCGGGAGTGAGAAACACAATGCATTGTGAGGTCTAAGATACCGTTAGTACAACATTATGGAGCTAACGTTACGTACTGAGTAACATTAGTACACGGGGAGTGACAGGCTGCGGCTGGAAATTGTAAGGACGGGAAATAGTTTTATCGTGACTTTAAAATCGACTTCCATCAAGCCAAAGTGCTTATGTTAACATAAGTTAGCTTGTTCTTGTTTTCTAACTTCGTCGCAGTTAAGGTACTAAAGGTAATGTTAGCTGTCAATTAGCTTCTACTTCATATATTACCTTCTAATAGCTGTATTCTCAGTAACAATCTGCAAGAAACAGGTTGCTTATAAATCACTAAAACAGTAGTGACCGCACCGTTTGGCTTAGTTATTAATGCCGTTAGCATTGTTTGTTACTTACCTAGCTAACTAGTTTATGACAAAACGTTTCAGCTGTGCTTTCTAACACAATGTCATTGTGCTAACCGAGCAACATTAGCCTTCACAACAGAGCCGCTTCACTACACTTGTTGATAATTTTTCATTACAGAGTTCTCTGATTTGTGTTTGTCGCTGTGTGAGTGGTGGAAAATGAATGTAAACAAAGTTGCGTGCAGGTCCCCTCAAGGCCAGGCTAATGTTGGAAGCCCCTCTAGTGGACAGAATGTATAACAACAACCATATGCTTGTAAAGCCATCGACAATGCATAAGCCTGAGTAGTGTAGTACATATTATTTTACAGGCTGCAATTGAGCATTAAATATTCAATTATTATTTGAAAAAACTTGTAATATATATCGCCGTGTAACTGACATTAGTGAGTTAGTTTACTGACTGTGTGACTCCTATTTTTGCTACTGTTGCACTACAAAAGTGACATAGTCTGGCTTTAAAGCTTGAGTGTTTTTTTAATAAAAATAAACGTCTGTTACATTCAAGCCATTGCCAAATGAGTTGATTACAAAGCCATTTTTTAAATATTTATATAAGCAGCTTTTTTAATCCTCCGTGTCCTCCTTTGTCACAAGCAACTGCGTCATTACTTTGAATTCCTCATGGGGGAGACAGAAACTACGCACTAGAGTGCTGTGTGAAATAGTGCCTGTGCTCTTTTTCCCTAAAGCTTCACTTTTAATTTCATAAAAGTGTATGGATTTATTTAGGTCAGCCGACATGGTCTTTGTTTCAGGTAGAGGTGGCCCACCTCTGCTGTTAAACACCGTGGGGAAACCCTGAGTAGATTATCCCAACAACCTTGAGGCCTTAATTCTGTCTTTAACGTCTGTGTTTCAGTGACATGGAGAAGCAGAAGTCGTCTCTGCTGGACGCTCTGTGCAGGAAGGGTTGCAGTCTGGCCGACCAACTCCTGCTGCCCCCGGCGCCGCAGGATGGCGCCGCTGCTGTCTCCGCAGGACAAGCAGCGGCAGAAGAGCAGGTTGGGGAACAAGTGGCCAGCAGTTCTGACGACACCATGCACAGCGTGGTTCAAGCACTGACTGATACGTTTTGGGAGGTGCAGAAGTGGGCAGAGCTAACTGACTCCAAGGTAAGCAAAACGTTTAAAAAACAAATAATAATTAAGGAAAGGCCAAAGTTGTTCCATTGTAATGGACAGCTGGCAATATTCTATTTTTTTTTTTCTTTTGGTCAACAAATCCCATGAAAAGATCGAACACAAAATGAAGAATGTCACCGGACTTCTCATTTGTTCTCATCCCCTTACCTGTGATTTTGTTTCCTCAGTTTTCTAGCATTGTATAATCAGTCATAAGGACCACGCTATCTGAAGTAACCTAAAAACACCTAAAACAATGTGCTGTCCTGTGGTTTCTCCCCTGAAAAGAAAATGTGAATTTGGGTGGATGTACTATATGTCCCTATAAAGCTCACTACTTTGTTTTAATTCAATAAATGTTAAGCTAATATATTTTCTTTGTCTTCTGTCCTTTCGGCTCAGGTGTTGATGTTTTCATACAAACACGCTCTTGTGAACAAGATGTACGGCCGAGCCTTAAAGTACGCTTCGAAGATGGTGGAGGAGAAGCCCAGCAAAGACAACATGAAGAACTGCATCCAGGTATGAGAGCAGTGACGGCTGATATCGGTTCAACATAAATAAGATGTATACTAGATATGTTTGGCTGCATACTCTCCAAGTAGAGTAGTAGAATATTTAAAAAAAAATTATTGTAATTGAACAAATGCTAGCTTGATGTCTGCCCTGCTCCCTTGGAATAACTTCCGTTTTTTTATTCTTTATTTTGCAGCTTATGCGACACCTCCGATGGATACACTGCGCCACCTTCAGTGAGAACTGGCTACCGGTCATGTACCCCGCAGATTACACTCTCTTCTAGGCACAGACACACATGCATGCATGAGCAGCATGGCCATACATGGTCCATTACATGATACCTTTTGATATCATGTCCCTCAGGGTCACACATGGTCTATGCATCTCGGTTTTCAAATTTAGAAGTAGGTGGACACCAAAATGAAGGATAACGCTGTGTAAATGGTTCGCGGCACTCAACACTTTATAAGGCAAAAAGGGATCACGTTTGTCTTTTTAAATGTCTTGTGGAACACTATAGCTCTGCAGACCACGTGGCCCGACAGATAATTTGAATGCCACCAACAGAAAAACAACAAATAATTCAGTTTAAATTTATAAAATGCTCCAAACTATTGCCAAGGCTTGTTAATACTGTAGCTCGGTGCTTTCTTAGTTGGGTGTTGTCCTTTTACTTTGGTGTCATCTACACATTTGGAGGCTTTCACATCCCCACTCATCCTCAGCTGTCTGGACTCCATATCACATAGCTAACCTCATTCTCTCGTGTAAATATTGTGTAAAAGGGACAGTGTGGAGACCAGGGATGCATCCCAAGTCTTTTAAAGAGAAATAAACTGACTCCATCTACTCGCTTATCGAAAGAATCGACAGCAGAAAAACTCCCAACTGGCTGTTTGATAATGCTTCAATGAGAAGACAGGAGGACTTGCTTCTGCACGATGTTCGGACATACGAGGGGCACTCAGTCTGCCTGATCCCTGGGTTAAAAGGGAGACCCAACTTGATATCTTTTCTTTCTTTGTTTTTTGATTGTTCCAGCCAGGCCGGGTTGATAAAGTTAACATTATTAGTCTTGTCTGTCTTTTTAGGCTCCGACACGTGTACACAGAACACAAAACAATATTGAGGTGCCTTTCTACATGTACCTTACCTTTTTTTTTTTTTTTTTTTTTTTTTTTTTTTAATGATGGGATAAAAACCAATGCAAGGCTGCAGAATCAGTAGCGTCAGTCAACACTCAGCTGCTTGCAATCATTTCACCCATCAGCCTTTTGGTGTCAAATGTGGTTATAAAGCTCATATCTGCAGTTTGATGTGTCCGTGCACTGTATGCAGGATCGTCAGTGATTTGTCAGCTAATAGGAAGCCACAAACACATTTTCTGGGCTTTTGCTTACCTGTTGGCCACTCATTTTATACTGCAGTTACCTGAGCAGCACATTTGACAAACTTCATCTTTAAAGACCTCACTAATGTTATGGATGCAGTTGTGGGCAGCGGGAGGATGTTTAGATTTCATTGTGAAATGTTCACGCAGTATTAGACGTGTCTCCGCAGCATTCAGAATGTTGCATTTGTACACAGTGTCATAAGTAATGTACATACACACGTAACATAAAAAAGATATTAAAATGCAATAGGTATATAATACAAATATTATTCAAATTGATGTATTTTGCGTATATGCATGTCTTCTAGGATGTAAGGAAAAACAAGTTTTATTTGAAAGTAGATTTTAGTTCATTTCAATTGTGTGTGTGTGTGTGTGTGTGTGTGTGTGTGTGTGTGTGTGTGTGTGTGTGTGTGTGTGTGTGTGTGTGTGTGTGTGTGTGTGTGTGTGTGTGTGTGTGTGTGTGTGTGTGTGTGTGTGTGTGTGTGTGTGTGTGTGTGTGTGTGTGTGTGTGTGTGTGTGTGTGTGTGTGTGTGTGTGTGTGTGTGTGTGTGTGTGTGTGTGTGTGTGTGTGTGTGTGTGTGTGTGTGAAATGATAGCCAACTAGAGAGTTAAGCATGAAGTGTGTTTTTCTTTGTATTCAGAAACTTTTACTTTAAAGGACCATGCCAGTGGGTTTTGTATGTTTTTATCTGAGTTACTGCAAATAGCGTTACATAACGGCTAACCATTTTGCATCCTATTTTATATTTTTTAATGGGTTTGTTTAGGCATCTGTTTATTTTCAATATATTAGGTGACTTTTGAAACCCAATGGTGAACACCAAGTCTGCATTAAAAGCCCTTAAAACCAAATTTCTCAATCATCTTTTTCCTCTGGACGATGGGGGTTCCAGATAAACACACCATTTTCTGGCAAAGTCAGAACGGTTTTCATTATGTCACAGGGGATTTCTGTTTGTGCCGTCTCACTGGGTCGAGGTGGTACGGCCATATTTCTGAGCACCAATCACGATTTAGCAATAAAAATGAGATGACAGTTTTGGGGTTGTATGTTTATGTTGCCTCTCACACCCACAAAGTCCTGATGAAGCAGGTTAGCTGAATTGTTGAATGTTAAAACTCGTAGCAAATGTTGATGCTTAGCAATGCAGTGTAATTGCGCACACATTTATTTGAAAATACTTCAATGCTTTTCTCTGCATATATAATCCAACTTTTACAAAAATGAATGCAGACTTGATGTTCATTTTGAATTCTACAACTTGAAAGAGTACGCCACCAATTTAGTATTTCACTCCTGTAACATTGCAGCTTTCATAATGGACAGTTTAAAAAAGGAGCCCTGTGGAGCCATAAAAGGCTTTATACAACTTCGATTTCCAAATATCTAATCCAAATTTATTTATAATGCATGTTTATAATGTAGCTAGTAGTTCCCCTTTTCAGCAAGTTTGAAAATCAACCATTTGTTTTTCACGTATGTGGAAATGAATGGGGAAACGATGACTGTAAAACTTTTCTAAATGGTCAGGTTTACAGGATTTTTTTTTTTTTTTTTTTTTTTTTTTTTTTTATCGAGCTAAAACTTCAAAAACACCGGCACGGTCCGTTAAAATATCTCGCCTGAATCAAACGAGGACACAACTGTTTAGTTTTCCAGTGCAAAAGAGGACCACGCTAAAGATACAAACTACATAATCATGTTTTATCTTTTACATTTGTGATTCTCCATCTTTTTTTTTGCTTGTAGATCTGTAAAAGAAAAAGTGAGATTTCCTGTCAGTCCATAGTATTGTTGAACCATATCATGATTGTCCCACTTTAAAGGCAGAGAGAGTAGGATTTGTCGGTTGCGATTTGTAAACAACATTTGAAGTTGGCCCCCGACTAAACGAGTGGAACGGTGCTCACCAGCCGTCAATCAGTTGTCACAACCGTGTTGACTCAGGGCTGAAATGTTTCTGTTTTTAGCTGTGACTTGCGTGCGCTTTCTGCAGCGGTCAGCAGCACAGGCCTCTGCTGAGTGCGCAGGGCTTTACTGGAGTCAGTTGAGTTCAACGGAGTTTGCCCTCATCGTCTTTTCTGCTTCTGTTTTCTCCTGCTGCTTCATCCTTTATTTTTTTTTTTCCTCCTCTTTCCTGTGTTTGGGGTTTGGTTCAGGCAAATGTTAGGTTCAGGGTTCAGTTGTCTATAGTACGCATTGCCAATGACAGTCTCTCCAAAATGGCCTTAACTTTCACCACAGGACTGTACCGTCCATTTCTGGAACCAGACAGACTTCTCTATATCTGTTGCTCTCACTCTGCTGGTGTCAGGAAATACTTCAGAAATGCTTCTTCTGGATGTTGAGTGTTTATATTTGTAGTCATAAAATCTAGTAAATGCCAATATTTTACAGAATGTTATGAGATAAGGTTGTATGCTCTTAGTATTATATCATTTTATACCCATTGTTCCTCGATGACGTGGGAAAGACCCAAGCAACTGTCACGCTATTTTGTGGTCACGTGGAATTAAGTCACAAACAAGGAAAACCACACTGAATAAAAAATGATTTGGAAGAATTTGATGTGTGCTCTGGTCATCATTTGTACGTACAAATTGAGTGTGTTGGGAGTGTTTCGTTGGGTTTTGTAAGTGAGCAGTTTTATTCTTTTTATTGACCTCGTCATTTGAAATATTCAGCCAAGAGTTTGTTCAGAAATGAGTAAAGTACAAGAAGACACTAACAGATACAAGGGTTTTTCTTCATTTTTTTTTACTGTATTAAACAATAGAAATGTTTTAAAAAAAACTTAAAATTCACATGCCATCAGAAACAGGACATTTCATAACTGATGTAGACACGCAGAGAAAGGGCTGCAACTATCAATTATTTTCTTTATCAATTAATCTACAGATTATTTGATTAACTGATACATTTATTTGCCTTAAAAATGTCCCACAGCCCAACATGACACGTTCAAATTGACTGTTTTGTCCCATAGTGGTCCAAAACCTAAAGATATTTAGGTTATCATATATTGTTGAAGTCCCGCACACTGTACATTACGCATGCAAATACATGGTGAAATAAAGTATTTGCATGCGTAATGGACAGTGTGCAGGACTTCTTCAATCAAAGTGTTACTGGTAACCTTTACCTTTTCCAACGCACCTGCCCCAGAAAAGAAGTGTGCAAAAGCGCTTTTGAATCGAGGTTATCATATATGAAACGGAAAAGCATTAAATCCGCACATTTGAGAAGCTGAAACCACCAAATGTTTGGCATTTGTTCTTAAAAGAAATAACTGAAAAGATGACCTGTCAATTAATTAATTAACTAATTGTTTTTACTTCAACACACATAACTGGTTTGATTGTAATGAACTATTCTTGGACCTTATGTAGCACAGGTTTGATTTATTCAGGCTAAATATGGTGCTTCACGAGGTAGTAAATATGGTTTACTACCTCGTAGTAAATATATGGTATGTTCAAGCAACAACTAAACTAAAACTCTTGCTGTACTGCCCTTCTTAGCATCTGTAGTGCTCGCTGGTTGCGAGCATCATAAAGCCTTTATAACAGATGATATAATATAATATATGATGAGATAATGGGCCCTGAAGCACACACAGGTAAAAGACCCTCCTCTCTACATAGCAGCATCTGACACTAAAAATGATATTTTACAGGTTTATCATGCAGTAACTACAGTTTGGGTGATGGTTGAAAACCTGAAAAAATTGCAACTGAAATTCAGCATTTTGTTTATGCTGGAGATGAAGAGAGGCTGTCTTAACTCTTACCACCCCTTCCTGCTACTACAGTTCCAAACGGACAATCTTTAATTATATTTTACAAATGAATATACAATTATTATATGAAACCATCAAAGGAAACCTGTGATGCAGGTTGAATTTTCTTAAAGCTGAGTTTTTTACTGTGAAAATAATTAAAATAGCTTTACTATTTATTATTATTATCATAGCTTAAAAAATGCACTGTGCCATTGTATTATTTGGAGAGAAAAATAAACAAAATTACTTAACTTAATGGTGGCAGATACTCGCCCTTTGACTTCCCAAAGAGTAATGTTAAGAACTTTAAACAGAGGCTCTGACTCAGGATTCCCTGGGCCCGTAGGGGCCCATTGAGTAATCCATCCATATCTTCTCCGTCTCTCACTCTCTACACGTTGCCATGAAGATCTTCATCTCTCCGTCTTCAGCCAGCAGACTCGTGTGGAAAGCCTTTTTAAATTTCTCCGTGAAAGTCAGATCAGCCTCATACCTCACCTTGTTGGCCCAGATCAGAGTCGTTCCTGGTTTGCAGAAATGCTTCATGGTGACCAGGAGCTCGTCCAGGAAGTCGTGATGGTAGACCACATCAGCTGCCAGCACGTAGTCGTATCGGTAGACTGATGTAGGGTAGGAGTGCTCCAGGTCGTCGCACCAGGACAGAGTTGCCACTTGGGGTGCGTATCTGCAGCGGCCCCTGGTGTTCCTGTTAAGGTTGGCTCTCAGGTTGCTCAGGGCCTCTGGAAGGTCTGTGGCTGTCACCCAGGCACCTGAGGACAGTATGACGTTCATTGTTTCAGATACTCCAAGCCCCCAGTCCATCTGAACTCCTAGTACTTCACCTGAACCCCCAATACACACTGAGAAGAACTGTATTGATTACCTAAAGCCCACATGCAAACATATTGACCTATATATTACTTTTTTTTTTTTACTTCAATGTGTGAGCCACCCAGATGTGTTCTCTTCTGTGTTTCTTCTTTTTAACTGCATTACTCCCCCACATCTTTGTTTCTTGTGTTTTGATTGACTTCTGCTCTGTACCTGTGCAAATGGCAAAAATTCTTACCGAGGAACGCTGCTACTACAGACAGGAGGCCAGTTCCTGCCCCGATCTCCAGGACCGCCTTGTCCATAAGACTCAACTGTTCGCGATGGGTGTCTAGGTAGTGACAGAGAGCCAGAGCCTTAAGGGGAAATCAAGATGACTTTGAGTTACAGTGGGGCAAAAAAGTATTTAGTCAGCCACCAATTGTGCAAGTTCTCCCACTTAAAAAGATGAGAGAGGCATGTAATTTTAATCGTAGTTACACTTCAACTATGAGAGACAAAATGAGAAAGAAAAAAAATCCAGAAAATCACACTGGAGGATTTTTTATGAATTTATTTGCAAATTATGGTGGAAAATAAGTATTTGGTCAATAACAAAAGTTCATCTCAATACTTTGTTATATAGCCTACCCTTTGTTGGCAATGACAGAGGTCAAACGTTTTCTGTAAGTCTTCACAAGGTTTTTACACAGTGTTGCTGGTATTTTGTCCCATTCCTCCATGCAGATCTCCTCTAGAGCAGTGATGTTTTGGGGCTGTCGCTGGGCAACACAGACTTTCAACTCCCTCCAAAGATTTTCTATGGGGTTGAGATCTGGAGTCTGGCTAGGCCACTCCAGGACCTTGAAATGCTTCTTACGAAGCCACTCCTTCGTTGCCCGGGCGGTGTGTTTGGGATCATTGTCATGCTTAACCCTTGTGTTGTTTTCCCGTCAACCTTGAAAAAAAACACTTTTTTTCCGGATGTTTTTTGTTTTTGCTTTTTCCATTTTAAATTGTAAATTTATTTTTCAGCGCTTATTTCTACTTCCCATATTTTCTGATATGAAACAAAAATTGAAAACGGGTCAATTTGTCCCGAAGTCAACACAAGGGTTAAAGACCCAGTCACGTTTCATCTTCAATGCCCTTGCTGATGGAAGGAAGTTTTCACTCAAAATCTCACAATACATGGCCCCATTCATTCTTTCCTTTACACGGATCAGTCATCCTGGTCCCTTTGCAGAAAAACAGCCCCAAAGCATGATGTTTCCACCCCCATGCTTCACAGTAGGTATGGTGTTCTTTGGATGCAACTCAGCATTCTTTCTCCTCCAAACACAACGAGTTGAGTTTTTAGTTCTATTTTGGTTTCATCTGACCATATGACATTCTCCCAATCCTCTTCTGGATCATCCAAATGCTCTCTAGCAAACTTCAGACTGGCCTGGACATGTACTGGCTTAAGCAGGGGGACACAGCTGGCATTGCAGGATTTGAGTCCCTGGCGGCGTAGTGGGTTACTGATGGTAGCTTTTGTTACTTTGGTCCCAGCTCTCTGCAGGTCATTCACTAGGTCCCCCTCATGTGGTTCTGGGATTTTTGCTCACCATTCTTGTGATCATTTTGACCCCACGGGGTGAGATTTTGCGTGGAGCCCCAGATCGAGGGAGATTATCAGTGGTCTTGTATGTCTTCCATTTTCTAATGATTGCTCCCACAGTTGATTTCTTCACAACAAGCTGATTACCTATTGCAGATACAGTCTTCCCAGCCTGGTGCAGCTCTACAATTTTGTTTCTGGTGTCCTTTGACAGCTCTTTGGTCTTGGCCATAGTGGAGTTTGGAGTGTGACTGTTTGAGGTTGTGGACAGGTGTCTTTTATACTGATTTACCAATTAATTCATTAAAAATCCTACAATGTGATTTTCTGGATTTTTTTTTCTCATTTTGTCTCTCATAGTTGAAGTGTACCTATGATGAAAATTACAGGAAACGGTGAGATGAGATATAAAATGGCAATTTTAATGGCAACAAGGTATTTTTATGTGAATAAGAAGCAGTGGTTATGTAGGGTGACCAGACGTCCCGGTTTGATCGGGACAGTCCCGATTTTGAGTTGCTTGTCCCAAGAAGCCCCAAAAGCCTGTCGGGACACTGGTTTACACCAACCACTATGAAATTGTCCCGGTTAAAAAGTTAAAATGCTGACAGCTAAACGGTGTAAAAGTGTGAGTGTATTGTAGAGGATTCCAACAGCGGGATGTACAACAGTCTGCTGCTAAAGTTATGAGCTAAAAGACACAAACTAGCTAGCACTTGGTCACTGGCTCACTGCTGTTGTCGGAAAAACAACACAGACGTGAATAAAGGTTGCGTTTACTTAAAACTGGTAAAACTTGTGCATTTATAGTTATTGTAAACTACCCTTTTCTCATCTGTTTTTGTCGTTTAACAGGAATTAAATGCTAAAGGAAGTTATTGTTAAAAGTTATTGTTATAAATTTTTTATAGATCATTTAAATTCACCCCTTTTTTTGTGCTGATCCGAAAATGTATCCGATTTGTGACTCATAACCATGATCCAATCCAACTGTGAGTTTTGTGATCTGTTGCACCCCTATACAAAACCATTCCAAATAATCAAAGTGATGTAAGGCAAAACAGGTTATTGAACTCATGTCAATTCCTGATGATTCATAAGATATAAAGGAATGAAGTAGTGCACAAATCATGAATTAATTCATGCATGAATTCATAATTCATGTTCCCTTACCGTAAAGTGTTCCCATAACTTTAGTTCAAGCCTGTGGCAGCAGTTCCAAATAATTATTTTAGTGCCATGCAATGAATAATACCTTTTCACAAAACGTTTCTCACAAGTTCAGTGGGTGCATTTTCCTAAAGAATGCTTTAATTCTGAAAAATAAAGTTGGTCCCCCACAAAACTCACTCAATGTCTGTTAATATTATTTTTTAGATATGCAGGCTACATACCAAGAAAATTCATGAATATTAACTGAGAAACCCCATTATGTTGTGAGCAGTATAGTGTTGCCGTTGTCAAAATTGTGTCTAATCTGTCTGTGTCTATGTCTGACCTGGGCTGGCACATGTTCACGTTAAAAAGCGTGTGCATGCACGAGCGCTGCGGTCACACGCAAAGTGTCCCAGTTTTAGTTCTGGGAAATCTGGTCACCCTAGTCTAGGGGCCTCAGAGTTTAGGCGGCAGCATCTCCATATATGACATCCCCATAATCCAAAACTGGCACTAACACTTTGGCATGTGATAGCATCAGTAAACAGAGCCTTTCTATACAAAATAAAACACATGTACTGTCATATTGTGGTGAATGAGGTTGCAAAAAAGATCCTACTCACCGCTGGCCATATCATGCCTGCATAGGAGTCAAGACCACCCCTGATGACGATCTCCTGGCCCACGTAATTGTACACCTCTTTATCTGCTTTGTAGAAGAAACACGGAGCCCAGGCTGGTCTTTGTTGCTTCTGGACGGCTGACTCATCTGATTGATACAAAAGTCAGATGCTCAGTTCTCTGTGGACTCTGCTCAGTGTGAGTTTGGAAACGTTTCATTTCCTGCTTTTTAATGCATAGTTTATCTGACCTTTTTTTTCTTCTTTATCTTCTTCACCCCCATCTTCTTCCTCTTCTTCCTTCTCCTCCTCCTCGCCTTCCTTTTCTTCGTCCTCCTTGCCTTCCTCTCCGCTTCTCATATAACTGGTTCCCTCCAAACAGTACGTGGACAAAGTATCCATATCAAATGTATACTGTTGGACTTGGAAAGACAGGTAGAAGATATGCATTAGAGATTGAACTTCAATTAAACCTTTTTTAATTCTAATGCTTATTTTTTGTATTCCTTTTTCTCTTAACTTACAGTAGTTACCTTTTTTCTGTCTTTCATGTCTTTGCTACCAAAGTGAGAACAGACTAGGGGATATACAAGATTATTTGCAAGATTTTGCATTCATATATTTTGATATTTTACTTAATAATTAGCTACTGTGTTTATATCATTATTTTACTTGTAACTGCAGTCCTACAGTTTACCCAGCTAAACAGACCCTATATACACCCTCCCCCCGGCGGTACCCCTTCTCTGCTTCTCTTCGTAGTCATCAGATTCATCTACCAACCCTTATAGGTTATATATAGGTTATAGGTTTGCCTTGCACCAGCTCTTTACTATGCTGTTATAGTTCTAGACTGCCGGGGTACCTCCTTTGACACACTGAGCTCCTCTCTCCTCTCTCTTTCCATCTGTCTGCATCCATGTCCCAGAAATGCTCGTTAGTAACTTAGCTCTGGTGAGCTTATTCCCCGGAGTCCTTGTGTTTTTTTTCGCCTAGCAGTTTTCCTTGGATTAGGGTGGCACCTAAATCATGGCTGCAGCTGTCGCTGTGGTCCTGCTCCGCGCCCTGCTATGCCCTGCTACACCCTGCTACGCTCTGCAGTGTCCAGCTACGCCCCCCTACATCCTGCTACGTCCTGCTATGCCCCGCAGTGCCCTGATACACCCAGTAAGGCCCTGCTACGTCATGAACTACTACAACTACTATTTCTAGTCATAGTTCCATTATCTTTATTGTGACTATTATTGCCACTGTTCATCACACCCCCAACCGGCACCGTCAGACACCGCCTACCAAGAGCCTGGGTCTGTCCAAGGTTTCTTCCTAAAAGGAGTTTTTCCTTGCCACTGTTGCATTAAAGGCTTGCTCTTGGGGGAATTACTGGAATTGTTGGGTCTTTGTAAATTATAGTGTGTTCTAGACCTACTCTATGTGTAAAGTGTCTTAAGATAACTCTTGTTATAATTTGATACTATAAATAAAATTGAATTGAATTGAATTAAATAGGCAAAACAAGTCCTCTAATGTGACCAGGAACAGAGCACAAGATTATTTTCAGTCAGACTACCTACATGGGAGACATGTTTCCAAACCCTAACACCCTACGTCCAAAGTCTTGTTAAAAAAGTTCTCTCTGCAAGAGCTTCCCACACAGCTTGTGTGAATAAAGTGAAAACGTCATGCTCAAACACCCTACCTGTGATCTTTGGCCTACCTGCTGCTGCTTTATTTCCCAGTGAAGGATCTCAGGAGCAATGCATCTGGAGACCTCTGATTTTGAGGTTATAGTCTCAGCATCCTGTTGGTTACACCCATCATCAACACAAGGGCATGAGGGTATTTTTAGAGCCGTGCTCACTAGGAGAAATGAACACAAGCAAGCTACAAGATCAGAGCGCACGTACACACAAACACACACGCACACACACACACACACACACGCGCTCACACACACACAAACAAAGATGAGTCGGTGAGGGAACCAAAAGGAGAGAAAGAATGACGGGAATGTCATGATACCAACAGCCATGTATTTTTGCTTCCAGTGTCGCTTAAGGACTTGTCTGCTGGTGCTTTCCAGAAGCCTCCTCGGTCTGTAACCTCATACTGGATATCATTTGAAAAGATATAATATGAAGGTCTAAAAAACCTACGGACACATATTGCACGTTACACTGGTAACGCACCCCCAGACCAAAACAGCATGTGTTTGGCTTGAGTGCATCTTGGCAGAAAACCATGAATGTGTGTGTTGGCACTGAACCATTTAAAGCCTCATTAACTTATTTTAATTGCTGTTAAGTTTATGTCACTTCTTCTGAAACACTGTTATCAGACAGTAAAGATAAATGAAGATGAAAGTCAGGTCTTATCAGAATCAGTTTTCATGGCCATGTGTAATACAAGGAATTTGACTCCAGCTTTATTGTTGCTCTCACAGCATTAATTATACAGAAATAGACATATGGCTAAAAACAAGGACAACATAGTTGAACAAACAAACATTTTACTACTATGTACAGATATGTTTGTACATAAAAAGTGTATATATACACATACATAAGCATACACAAACGTAGACACACACACATACACACGTAAACAAACAGCTCTGTGCAAAGGTCTATGTAAAGAGCTTGCTAGCTTGCTTGTTTTACCTGCAACAACCTCAATTGCTTTACCAGAGATGGGAGGCAACAGGATCAAGACTGGCATGCAAAACCCATGTATTAACATTACATTCAGCCTTGGCCATGAAGTATCACCTCCCAGTTTCAGATATCATCATTCTAAATACACTCACATCCCAAAACTTTAAATCCATCCCGAACCTCAGCAAGGGTTGATGTCTTATTTAGATAAAAGATACAAGTTTTATGATGCAAGGCAGCATTTCAGCTCTGTCTCTCAATGAAAGGTTGTATTTTATCAAGAGACTGTTGAAAGAGTGCTAAAGTTAACCGATACCTCTTTAGGGTCGCAGTCTTCAACAGTTGAGTATTGGTTTGGCTTGACAATGATACACGGTGCAACCAGTTTAGATAGCCTCTCTTGTTCCTCTTTAATCCAGCTTGTGTTCCAGCAGCCAAAAACATATCCATCACACGGGCAAAAAGACAAGGAATGGCAGGACAGAAAATGTTGGAGGATTTGGAATCATGACTTAGATATCAGATAGGTCATATTTATAGCAGGTGACTTGAACTTACTCGTTCCAAGATAATCAAGCTAACTGGTGAGTTTCCAAAACATGCAGAGTTTGTGTACGACTCATCTTACTGAAGCAGCCCAATATGGAGGACCTCTCTTTCTTTATTTGACCTCTTTAAAGTGTTTTGCTGGTGAAATATTACCCAAAGAAGTCTCATCTAGGTGTAAACATAAATGTTGCAAATAATGATTACATTTGTTGGATTTATATCGGATTTGATTAATGGAAGATGTTTGTACATTAATGTGCAGCAGCAGTGTGATTATTATGTTTATATTAAACTATAGTAAATATTAATTATGAATGTAGGCCTATGTATGATGGAAGACCTCATACTATTTTCTTTTTTTTCTTATGCCACATCATGCAGTGGTGATGAACATTAAAGTCTGAAAATAATAAATACAATATATTGTTTTGCATTTTTAACAACAACATTGTTGTGTTTTTTTTATATGTTACTGTCCCAATTATAAAATGTAAGTGCCTCTGATTGGCTTACCCTGATATTCTTACCCTAACTTTAACCAATCTCACTCCTCATGCATAAACCTAATCAACATATCAACCAATCAGAGGTGGGTCATGCCTTTGCCCGTCCTTTTGGACCATTCATTCTAGCATCAACCATCAAGTCAAACATCAGACCTGTAATAACCAATTTCTCTGCCACTTGGGGGCAGTGGGAACCGGCTGTGAACACAACACTGATATTACATCTTTTAAGTTGCTATGCAAACAGATGCTTATTTACACATCCAGCAGTTACAGAGCAACATTATCATTAATTTGGAGTCGAGGTTGTGGCAACCTGATGAATGTGAGTCCAATATTCACTCTCCTTTTAGCTCTGTTTTTGGTCCCTACCAACTCTTTAAGGAAATATCTGGAGCTTTAGCTGCTAAATGCTCCACTAGGTTCACCAGCAAGCCTCTAACTGGATCTGTCTGCTGTTTGGTACTGAGCAGGTAGTGTACAGTAATTTGCTTTTAGAGCTTTTTGGCTTAAAATGACGCTATGAAAGTGGTGAAAGTGAATCAAAACAGTAGTTGCATCAGGACATCCCAGACTTCACTTGTCAGGTTCAGCTATACATTGTCTGACCCGCTAAACAATCACCAGCCTCCAGTTGTACTTTAAAGCTCTGCTCAACTTTGCTTGCTGCTGCCGGTTAACATTATCAGGTTAACGCTCCAGTCATTCACGGCCCCCAGAGGATTCATCTTAAGAGAACCATCAGTGACTTGATCCAACAGTACAGGCAATCCATTCAACAGTTGAGATCCTGAAATAAATAGTATACGTCTCCTGTCCTTGTTAAAACTGGCAATGATAATAAAACCTGATCATAATGACCATGTGAAGTCAAACAGCAACAGACCTCCTAAATAAGATCCACTAGCTCATCAGAAATCCACTTGAAAAATCCAGAGCCATGTTCGCCCACATCATCAGAGCTGTGAGCTGACTGGAACAAAACAACATTGTCAGCCAAGATCTGAAGTGTCCGTGCTGCTGTTGAATGACAACCAGCTTCAAAAAAAGATATCACTTTGATCCTGCAGAGGTGCTTCTTGACCAATATGACCTAAAAGAAAACAACATTTGGAGCATTGATGTCATCATTAGGGTGAAAAATCCAAAATGCCCACTTACTAAACATGAAAAAGCCTAAAGTGTATCAAAACATACAGAGTTGCCAGTTTATCAAAATGATCAGATCAGCAATAAATAAGACTGTTCAGCTTTTGTTGACAGCGTGTCAGATTGAATTCATTGGTCATTTTGGAGGTTATGGTGTTGTTAATTAGTACTGCATTATATTTAAATGTTTCTAGTAGATAAATACACCAGTTAATACAGTAAATAATAGAATACAAATGTGTAAAAACATGGATGACAATTTGAGATTGTGATATTCTGGCACATGAAACTACAAACATCATAAAGTCTTTATGTAAAAGAGACATTTAGACATTTGCACAAGAGATCCATGAAAACATTACACAGAATAAATTATAGATTCCCATTCAGTAACACAATTTACATTTGACCTAATTCTGCAGTCACAGAAACACACAAAAATACACAAACAATGAATATACATTGTGTTAGGCAGCAGCCTGTCCCTGGTCTTTAGTCCTCTTGTCCTTCCTCCAGGCTCTGTACAGTTTGATACTCAGACTGGGGAGGTCGTACAGCTCCTCCATGTGGAAGCGTTGCCGAAAGCGGTCAACGAAGCTGTTCTCAGGGTCCAGACGAAAACGCATGGCCCACAGGATCTGTGTGCTTTCCTGGCACAGGTAGTCAAAAGTGTCCATCAGCTCCTCCAGGTAAGGATGGGAGTACACCACATCAGCTGCCAGGATGTAGTCGAAACAATGTGTGGCACGGGGGAAACGCTGCTCCACCTCCGGACCCCAGATGAGCTCTGTGACCTAGAAACAGAGATGATTTAGGGTTGATTCATTTTTCACATTATTTATAAGGCAAAGCCTACTTTTGCATACTCATACTTAAAGGTCCCATGACATGGTGCTCTTTGGATGCTTTTATATAGACCTTAGTGGTCCCCTAATACTGTATCTGAATTCTCTTTTCCGAAATTCAGCCTTGGTGCAGAATTACAGCCACTAGAGCCAGTCCCACAATGAGCTTTCCTTAGTATGTGCCATTTCTGTACTGAGGAGGAAACTTTGCTCGTTTGAAAGCCATGATGTCTCTCTCTCCTGGGTGGGCCAAATTCTCTGAACTCAGAGACCTAAGGAGCAGATTCCAGATCGGCCCATCTGAGCTTTCATTTTCTCAAAGGAAGAGCAGGATACCCAGGGCTCGGTTTACACCTATCACTATTTCTAGCCACTGGGGGACCACAGGCAGTGCATTTCATGAAATGACACGGTAGATGTCATATTTGGTCCATGACCCAAATATACACAGAGAAAAACAACCAAACAAAATGCAACATATATTGCTGATGGTTGTCTTGTCAAAAGCTCCTTGGCTGGATTTTTTTGTATTTCTATCTATATAATAAATATAAAATAATAAATAATAAACAAAAAACGTTTTAGAAAGTTTTTTTTGGGGCATTTTAAGCCTTTATTAGATAGGACAGCTGAAGACAGGAAAGGAGGAATGACATGCAGCAAAGGGCCGCAGGTCAGAATCAAACCAGCGGCCGCTGCAGCAAGGACTGAGCCTCTGTAGACGGGGCGTAAGTTCAACCAGGTGAGCTACCCATGCGCCCCATATCTAAATGTATTTTTTTTTTATGTTATCAACTTGACAGTATGAAATTGTTACTACAGAAGTGAATAGAAATCCTACCACAGGGATGTACTTGCATCGGTCCCTGGTGTTGCGCATAACATTGTACTGGAGGTTCCCCAAAACATCTGGCAGGTCAGTGGAGGTCACCTTAGCACCTGGAAAGAGACAGTGCAGCTAAGTGTTAAAGGAAATGAGATACAAAAAGGAACTGAAACAGCAAAGAGACTGGTGAGAACTAATCACTGGATTTTGTTTTCGTACCCAACAGGCTGGATACAATGGAGACCAGCCCAGTTCCAGCACCCAGTTCAATCACATTTTTGTCCGTCAGGTTGTGTTTGTCTCGGTTGGTCTCTAAGAAATGACACAACACCATCGCCTGTTGGGGGACACAAAGTGATAGTTCACTTGACAGGAAAAAAAAAAAAAAAAAAAAAAAAAGAGGACAGTACAGCAGCTAAATATTTGGGATAATGTATACGTTTGGGCATACCGAGGGCCAGAGTACAGCTCCATAGAGGTCTGTGGACTCTTTGATACGGATTTCCAGATCAGAAAAGATGTATCCCTCCCAGGCCTCCGGGCCCATGATGGAGGGGTGGAAACAGCGAGCCATTATGGCTTTGGCTAGCTCTGCATCCACAGCAGCACCTGCTTTTGCATCCATGGGAGAGACAGGTAAAAAAAAGCTTACAAAGTGAGGACAATTGTGCCGGCAAAGTAACCAAAACACGTTACAATACAGATCAGTAGCCTCAAGCAAATACTAGTTTTGTAAAAGATCATAATGGTGTCGTTTATGTGTTGGTATTGGCAGAGGTGTTAAGTCAAGTCTATGTCAATTTTTGAGTTCAAAGTGAACTGTTTGCAGTCTCTTCCCATCTGTTGTGAGCACTGTTCCACGTTCCCACTGCTCTTTTAATAATTCATTTTGAGGTGCGGCAACAACAGTAACTCAGTTTAAATTGAAACACATTGCTAATTAGTTGTTCAGCTTAATATGGCCTTAGTACTTGTGATTCTCAGGAGTTGCTGACTGAATTGCTGGTGCATCACAATTGTGTGACATTGCAATGGAAAGACCAAAGGAGCAGTGTGTAAGAGTTAGTGGCATCTAGTGGTGAGGTTGAGATTACAACCAGCTGAATACCCCTTCCCTCACCCTCCCTTTTCAAGCATGTAGAAAACCCTATGGTGGCCTTCAGGTAGAATAAACAATGAAAAAGGACCTCTCTAGAGCCACTGTTTGGTCATCCGTTCTGGGTTACTGTAGCAACATGGCGATGCAACGTGGCGGGCTTTGTGAACATGCACCCCTATGAAATGCTCATTCTAACAAAAACAATTCATAGTTTCAGGTGATTAAACGCTAATGAAGACATAATTATGAATATGCCAATCAATCAATCAATCATTAAATAATTTTTTTTTTTTGAATTCAATTTGAAATTGTATGAGGTACAATTCCAGTGAAATGTAATCCCATCAGCCCCTTCAACTTGTACATGATTCATCATAAAGCAGGGTTTTTCCTGGCTCACAATGGGTCTTTGGGGGTGGGGGGCATTAAGTACATTAAGCACATTAACCTCCTCCACTGTAGAGGAGTGGAAGCAGAAATCTCATAGATGGGTATTTCAGAATTTAGCCAAATAAAAGCCAAACTATCTGAACGGCTAGATACCACAGAGTAAGAAAGTAATTTTGGTTAAAAAAATAATTAAAAAAATTAGTTGGAAGAAAATCTCTGTGAGACAGAAAACCATCAACAACATGATAAGACTGCGGGGCTGTTGTGCAGGATTGGTCGGTGTTTCTTTTATTTTGTCCATCACTGCACATCACTTAAATGTGACACTAAAATATTCCAGCCTTAAATCAAGCAGATGAGTAATCATGTTGTTTTTTTCTTTCATATCACATTACAGGTAACATTTGATTCTCTGCTCTATAAATAAATCCCATTTAGTCTCATAATGCCCCTCTGATCCTGCTGTGTTTGTTTGTAACATCATGCCAGTGTGTGAGACTCCAGCTATGTGTCAGCGCCAACGGTTACTAACAGCACCTGACACACATCTTCAGTTACGTATGCAACACTGGTTTAGAGAAAAAGGTCAGGGGAGCCCACGGAGTGACGATGCAAAGGTTGAAAAGTGCTTATGAGATCAATTCATAGCTGTTGCGTGTATAAATATCTTGGTTATATTTGTCATTAACAAGCAGAGATGCAATTGTTGCATGGAATACATATTTCAACACAGCCAAACAGCTAACAAGCTCGGACATTAAATGCTCAGCTGGTTTATTGGATTTAAATTAAACTATGCATGCATTCGACCTCTGAAATGTTTAAGACACAAGTGTTTCAAAAAGAAAAAGGCTTTCTTAAAAATTGTGACCTTGTTTAAAAAAAAATAGCAAAACCTGTGCCATACAGCCAGTAAAGCCACTGAAATGAGAAATAATCCTTAGTTTTTGTTGTTGTTGTGTATTACTCCAAATTCTCACCATCTTCCTTGGTCTTGGAGTCCTCCTTCATGACCCTTGGCTGTTGAGTCTCCATGTTTGAAGGAGTCCAAGCATGGAGGGCAAGAACGCCCCAAACAGAAAATCTACAGCAGCCAACTGCCGTTCTTGATTTGTGGTCCCTGATGAAGTCCTTTGGATTTGGGTCACTGTGGATCTAGTCTCGCATTGGATCCAGATCTCAAGCAGGCTGTTGGCTGGCACCCTTTCCCAACTTCTTGCCCAACCACCTCTACTCCACCCAACATTTCTAGCTCTCTCTGGGCATGCTTAAAACCCTTCTCTGATGCAATATGACTGAGGGACAGCAACAGCTGTTCATTCCAACTGCTGAACTGGAGCTGGGGAGTGAAAAGGAGGGGTAATGTTTTAAATAAAAAAAAAAAAAAAAAAAAAAAAAAAAACTACTAACAAGTTAAAATACCACTGCAAGCTGCAAGTTATAGAAATGTCATGTATTTATTCAGACACGCTAGAATTTTTTTTCACATGTGCAAAAGCCTCAATGGTGAGGGTCCAAGGCAGGGGGGGAGGGGCAGAGGGGGAGGGGGGGGGCAGGCAGAAGTCGACTGAAATACTGCCTGAAAGAAATGCAATGGATGTGGGGCGCTGAAGACATGCACCTGTCTTAAAGTCTTTAGCACAACAAATAACAAGCCTGAGCCAAACTATGGAAAGACTTCAACTACAAACAATGTACCTCAAAGATTTAATGCAACATATTGCCAATCCTCTCACAGATATACAGTACGTCTCAATAGTTTACAAAACATATTCTGAAAGAATACAGAAAAAGCTCAATTCATCACGGTTCATGATTCATATTCACCTTATACATATCAAATATAACTTCACAGACATTATTTGGGAGTGTGTGACATTGTGTTTCACACTCAATATCCGAATTGCTTGGAAAATTTCTGTAAATGTTATGTTGAGTTTT